>NC_091480.1:97303964-97588639 GCF_036971445.1 Narcine bancroftii | reverse complement strand
TCAGGAGCGAGGGGGCGGCGCCAGGAGGAAGGGGGCGGCGCCAGGAGCGAGGGGGCGGCGCCAGGAGGAAGGGGGCGGCGCCAGGAGGGTGGGGGCGGCGCCAGGAGCGAGGGGGCGGCGCCAGGAGGAAGGGGGCGGCGCCAGGAGGAAGGGGGCGGCGCCAGGAGCGAGGGGGCGGCGCCAGGAGGAAGGGGGCGGCGCCAGGAGCGAGGGGGCGGCGCCAGGAGGAAGGGGGCGGCGCCAGGAGGGTGGGGGCGGCGCCAGGAGGAAGGGGGCGGCGCCAGGAGGGTGGGGGCGGCGCCAGGAGGGTGGGGGCGGCGCCAGGAGGGTGGGGGCGGCGCCAGGAGGAAGGGGGCGGGTGCCAGGAGGGAGGGGGCGGCGCCAGGAGGAAGGGGGCGGCGCCAGGAGCGCGGGGGCGGCGCCAGGAGGAAGGGGGCGGCGCCAGGAGCGCGGGCCGTTGTGACCCCCCCCCCCCCCCCCCCCCCGAACTCAGGTACTGAGTTAAGATTTTACTCTCTCCTCCGATCTGCGTTATTATTTGAGGTGACTAACTTCTCGCGGGGTGGGGGGCGATCCCGGAATTTTGGCGGGGGGGGGGGCCGAACGTGTGCGCGCGCACACCCTGGGGGCGGCGGGCCCCCCCCGGACGTTGGACCCTGGGCGTGACCGGATGGCCTCAGCAGACATGGCGACTGTGGGCCAACCGTGCAGCGGGAGGGGCTGCAGGGGATAAGAGCTCTGCCCCTCCACCGTGAGCTGCGCGTCCCAGGGTAGAGGGGCCCTGACCCTGCTCCACCATTCTAATCCCCCCCCCCCCCCCAACCCTTGCTACCTCTACTCTGCCCAGGCCTTTCAGCCTCCCCCTTCATCCTTCTGACCTCCAATGAGTGCAGTCAAAGTTCCTTATTGGATGACTTTTTCATTCCTGGTATAATTCTGGTAAATAATCTTTGAATCCTCTCCAATGCCAGCTCGTCTCTCCTCCAGTAACATGCCCAAAACTGTACTCCCAATTGTGGCTCACCAGTGCTCTTATCGAGTCTCAACGGGTCATGGAGCAACAGGGCATCACCAAGGAGGAATGGCTGTTAGCCTCCAAGGGTGGCCTGAAGATTGGAGATGACCAGGAGGACAGGACGGGGTGAATCACAAGCTCACGAGTCCAGATGTGTCAAAACCCAACAGAGTATGGAGCAGTCCCCCCCCCCCCCCCAGATCGGAGTGTGGCAGAGGGAACCCCATTATTGAAAAATGAGTAAGGAGCGAGAAGTCAGGGAACTACAGGCTGGTCAGTCTCGGAGAAAAGACATAATTGCGATAGAAGGACACAAAATAACACGAGCAGCTAGAGTCACACAGTGTAGAAACTGGCTGAACCTACCCATGCCAAACAAACAGCCCTCCCCAGAAAGTCTCACCTGCCTGTGTTTGGCCCATATCCCTCCAAATCATGATTAGAAAAATTTCAGCTTAAATCTACACAAAGGACATTGTGTTGAACCCTAACCCTGCACTTTTTGAGGATGTGAATGGTAGAGCCAGAGAACATTCAAGATTCAATTTATTATCATAGTAATAAAACAGTGTTGAATTACATGAAATATATATATTTTTTTGCATGGTGAAAGGCCGACAGATTTGCCACTGGTAGGAATTGCCGAAGAACCTCTGACTTACAGTCAGAGGGAGAACCAAAAGTGAGTTCCCCCCAGAGTCACTGAATCCCTAGGATCATCTTCAGCGCTTCCGCAGCCACACAGAATCCAGTCCAAACCATTGGCAACCCGAGCTCCAGATCTGAACCTCCAACTTAGTCAGGGTCCCTTCAGTGCCCTCACCACCTCCTCGCATCCCAGTTTCAATACCTGATAGATCTCCAGCCAGATCAAGCCAGGCTCCCGTGACTAGTCTCCAGCAGCCCTCAGCTTCCATGGGTTCCTCACCTCGAGTCACATTCACTGGTCTGTCAGCTGCAGAGCCCCCTCACTGGTCTGCCACAGTGGTCATCGTCCCTGTGGGTCGTCTCCTCCACTTCCCCTTCTCAGATGGTGTATGATCTTCCTTCTGATTCCCTGGAGTCGGCAGCCCCTCATGGCTGCTGCCGATTAATAGGTGCTGCCATCTTAGGCCACGGGATTTCAACGTAAACCACCATTGGTTCCCTCAATGGGCCATTCAAAGCCTGGGCTGAGCTGATGGCAGTCGACTGGCGGCTGGACCCCATGGGTGCGATGCATCTCTTCTCCCCAGCTCTGCCACAACAGCAGCTCCGGCAGTGCTGCCATTTCTGTGGTGTTTTTGGATTTTCTGAAAGCCTTTGACATTCTCTCACATAGTCACAAGGACAAAAGTTTAGACATACAGCACAGTAACAGGCCATTTTGGCCCACAGGTCCATGTTGCCCAATTTACATGCAATTAACCTACACCCCGGTACATTTTCATTTTAAACGGTGGGAAAAACCAGAGACCCCAGGGAAAACCCATGCAGACATGGGGAGAACAGACAAACTCCTTCTAGACAGCACTGGATTCCAGCCCCGGTTCCGATCGCTGCTGTTGTAAAGACGTTGTGCTAACTGCTACACCAACCATGCCACAAGGTGAAGGTAGAGGAGCATCAAAATCAGGACAGCCAGGCTGGGAAATAGCTTCTTCCCACAGGCTGTGAGATTGATGAACAGTATCCTGTCACAGAATAAATTATTCCATAATATTTAAATATATTTATTTCATATTATATCTTTATGTATCTATGAGATTATTGTGTGCTGTGTATTGTGTGTGCAATGTGGTCTGGAAAAACGCTGTTTCATTGGGTTGTACATGTACAGTCAGATGATAATAAACTGGAACTTGAACAAGGCCTTGGATGGGCCACTCCATTTTGATGAAACCAGGAAGATAGCTGACAAGATGACCACATATAAGATCTCCAATATTCTTTTTAGAATATTAGAAAGACCAATCAACCTCTTATGCCTGTTTAATCATTTAATAAGATTGTGCCTGACCTTTCAACTCAGATTTACTTTCCTGTACTAACAATGTATCTCTTGATTCCCTGAATATCTAAAACTCTATCGATTTCTGTCCTGAATGTACACAGTGACTGAGCTTCCACAGCTTTTTGAATGTTAAGTTATAAAGATAAACCACCTTTAGGGTGAAGAAATGTCTTCTCTCTCTCCTGACCGGTTGTTTTGAGATTAAAGCCCATGGTTTGTGACACCTTGGCTGGACAACATTCCTGAATCCCCTCTATTGAGCTCTGTAAGACCTTGTGCACCTTCCAAATTTGGGGTTTGTGCCATTAATTTTGCTCTCCTCTGATAACAAACTTACCATTCAATGCATTATCTGGTGAACATTCATTGCTCTCCATCTCTCAACTAGTATATCCTTCTTTAAGTGAGAAATCAGACTTGTGCACAATATTCCAGCGTCCTACAGAATTGGATCAAAATTTCTTCACTCCCTGAACTCAGATTCTCTTGCATAATCCTTGCCACTCAAATGTTTGGTTATTCATGCACATTAAAATTTAGTGATTCATGTACAAGGAGATCCTGGTCCCTCTGAATGCTGTCACCTTTCAACCCCCTCACCATTTTAAAAATACTATGTCTTCCTATTTTTCTTGACAAAATTATTGATCTCACCTTTTTTCACATTAGATTCCATCTTCCATGCCTTTGCATATTTAGTTAACTGCCCTACATCCCTCTGAAGCCTCCTTTGGTATGTCACCAAAGACTTGCAAATTTGTACAGGTGTACTGTGGAGAGCATTCTGACTGGTTGCATCTCTGTCTGGTATGGAAGTACCAATATAGAGGACAAGAAAAAAATCTACAGAGAGTTGTTAACTTAGTCAGCACCATCACAGGCATCAATCTCCACTTCATCGAGAACTTCTAAAAGAGGCAGTGTCTTAAAAAAGCAGCCTCTATCCTCAAGGACCCTCACCACGCAGGCCATGCCCTCTTTAAACTGCTACCATCAGGAAGGAGGTATAGGAGCTTGAGGGCAAACACCCAGTGACACAAGAACAGCTTCTTCCCGCATGACACCAGATTTCTGTCCTGGAGCTCCATGTCGATGCAATCACGGAGAAGGCTATACGTTAGTACATCACCGAAGACTCTCAGACTTCTACAGGTGTTTCGTGGAGAGCATTCTCACTGGTTGCATCACTGGTTGTATGGAGGAGCCCTTTCTCAGGACAAGAATAAACTACAGAGGGTTGTTAACTCAGCCTGCGACTCACAGGCACCAGATTTCACTTCATCGAAGACATCTACATGAGGCGATGTCTTAATAAAGCAACCTCTATCCTCATGGATCACCACCACCCAAGCCATGCTCTCTTCACTCTTCTACCATTGAGAAAAAGGTCCAGGAGCCTGAAGATGAGCACTCAGCGGCACAAGGACAGTTTCTTCCCCACTGCTATCAGATTCCTGAATAATCAATGAACCACAGACACTACCTGACTTCTTCATGACAATAAAATCTGATTCTGATATTTGCACCTGATGCTGCTGCAAAACAAAACATTTTGTGACGTGTTCTTGATGATAAATTCTGATTCTTTTATAACAAGCTAGTCAGCTTTGCATCAACATTAACAGCAAAGACATTGAATATCATCCCTCATCTCGCACTTTGATCCAAATCCCCAGCGTACCATGAGTCTCAGCTCCAAAGCATTGTCCTAATTGTTCCACTAGATGCAACCTTAAAGAGCCGGAGAAAGTTTGTGAATTATGGTTTGCTTTCATACTTTTACGTTATTGTTCAGATGTGCTGTTTTTGTTTTGGTAATAAGCAACTTTCAGTTCTCTTAATTTCTCCAATGTTAAATTTTAATACTAATTCTTTTCAGCTCTTTATTTACATTATTTTTTTGTTATTTTTGTGAGGTTTCTATGATCTTCTTCTGACTTCAGAAATAAAATCATTATTTAACTTCTCTGTAATTGTCTTATTCCCCAGTCTATTCTCTATTGCGTATACAGAGCCGTTGTCATACCCACACTCCTGTTCGGCTCCGAATCATGGGTCCTCTACCGGCACCACCTACGGCTCCTAGAACGCTTCCACCAGCGTTGTCTCCGCTCCATCCTCAACATCCATTGGAGCGCTTACACCCCTAACGTCGAAGTCCTCGAGATGGCAGAGGTCGACAGCATCGAGTCCACGCTGCTGAAGATCCAGCTGCGCTGGATGGGTCACGTCTCCAGAATGGAGGACCATCGCCTTCCCAAGATCGTGTTATATGGCGAGCTCTCCACTGGCCACCGTGACAGAGGTGCACCAAAGAAAAGGTACAAGGACTGCCTAAAGAAATCTCTTGGTGCCTGCCACATTGACCACCGCCAGTGGGCTGATATCGCCTCAAACCGTGCATCTTGGCGCCTCACAGTTTGGCGGGCAGCAACCTCCTTTGAAGAAGACCGCAGAGCCCACCTCACTGACAAAAGGCAAAGGAGGAAAAACCCAACACCCAACCCCAACCAACCAATTTTCCCTTGCAACCGCTGCAATCGTGTCTGCCTGTCCCGCATCGGACTGGTCAGCCACAAGCGAGCCTGCAGCTGACGTGGACTTTTTACCCCCTCCATAAATCTTCGTCCGCGAAGCCAAGCCAAAGAAAGAATCCATAAGAGCTCTTTGGCGATCTTTTCCTTTCATCAAATACATAGATGTGCCCACAGTCTGCTTTTTATTTTTCTTGCTAGACTACATTTTTATTGTATTATTCTTTTCCCTCAGAGCATCTATTCATAGCTAACATATAAAGGCAATAATGTCGATTCAATAACAGCAAAAAAGGGTGTGAGACTGGACGTGTCTGTCAAATTATTTGTAGATAATCTCCAGCTGGTGAATGAAGATTGTAAGCAATCAAGTGAATGTATATTTAATAACAGTTACAGTAACATTTTAGTGTATATATTTAATTGGATTATTTTACATCAAAGTTCAAATTTATTGTTAGAGACCTACATGAGACCACACAGAGTATTTTGCTCAGTTCTGGTCACCTCATTAAAGGAAGGATGTGGATACTATGAAGAGGGTGCAGAAGAGATTTACCAGGATGTTGACTAGATTGGAAATTAATTCTTATCAGGCAAGATTAGCAGAGCTGGGACTTTTCTCTTTGGAGTGAAGAGGATGAGAACAGACTTAATAGAGGTCTACAAGATTCTGAGAGGCATAGATAAGGTAGACGGCCAGCACCTGTTTCCCACATCAGGAATAGCAAACACCAGGGGATATCTCTACAAAGTGAAGGGAGGAAAGTTCAAGGGAGACATCAGGGTAGGTTTTTTTACACAGAGAGTTGTGGATGTCTGGAATGCCTCACCAGGCACATGATGAAAGAAAAGTAGAGGGTCACGAGGTAGTACATTTTTTTTGGTAGGGATATGTAGGTCGGCACAACATCGGAGCAGAAGGGCCTTTACTGTGCTGTAATGTTCTGTGAAATCACATATATGACTAATTAATGAATTAACTGTCTTTCAACTGCTTTCAGGGATGTAAATGTGAGTGTACCATTAAGAACGGGGTCACATGCACTTTGACTTTCGAGTTAGCTGAGAGTTTACCACCTTCAGTAAATTATATGTTAATAGCTTTGCCTCACTGAGTAGCCTAGAGCAGACATTCTCAACCTTTTTTTGGCTATGGAATCAAAGTTTATGGACCTCTTTCCCTATAAACCAGTCAAATTTTGGTATCTTCCATACTTCTCTCCTACCGACTACACAACAAACATTCAAAATATGTACGTATGTTACACGGCAGAGTTGGCGTAATGATTAGCACAACATTGTTACAGCGCCAGTGATTGGGACCTGGGTTCGAATCCCACGCTGTCTGTAAAGAGTTTGTACATTCTCCCCGTGTCTGCGTGGGTTTTCCCTGGGGGCTCGGGTTTCCACCCACCGTTCTAAACGTACTGGGGTTGTAGGTTAATTGGGTGGCATGGACTTGTGGCTAAAATGCCCTGTTACCATGCTGTATGTATGTATGTATGTCTAAATTTAAAATTTACGTGAGGTGAAAAGAAAACAAGGCTCTTACTTAAATGTGTTGAGGCCCCTATTGAGAATGGCTGGCATACAGGCACCGGAGACCACAGCAGAAGGAAAAACAGAATTTGAGATTTTGACATTCCTTTCGGCTTCGTTGGCTGAAGTGTGAGAAAACCAACGCGATAAATTTCAAGCATAGTCAAATGATGAGAGGTATAGATCTGTTGAAAACTCAAGAGTTTTTTGCCCAGAGTTGGGGAATCAAGAACCAGATGATGTGGGTTTAAAGAGAGGAGGGAAAGATTTAACAGGAACCTAAGAGGTAATCTTTTTTACCCAGAGGGCAATGGGTGTATGGAACAGGCGGTCAGAAGAATTGGTTGAGGCAGGTGCTATTGGAACATTTAAGAAGCAGTTGGACTTACACAAGAATAGGATGGGTTGAGATGGATATGGGCCAAACACAGACAGGCAATGCAGGCAAGGAGGGACTAGTGTGGGAGGGGCATTTTGGTCAGTATGGGCAGGTTGGACTGATGGGTGTTTCCACGCTGTGTGACTCTATGACTCCATGGGTCTTAATGATAATGATTTTATTGTCATACACATTGTGCATTCTACATATGCACCTAAATTCTTACTTGTTGCAGCTGAACAGATGCTTCATAAAAAAAACAAGGAGCAAACAACTACAATTGTATACTCAATTAAATTAAAAAGAGACAGTAAACACAAAAAAGATGGATAATAAATATTCACAGTTATCCAAGTAAAAAAAAATAGAGCTTAAGCCACGGGACAGACAGTCTTTTTGTGGTGTCAGAGCAGTCCCTGGTGTGTGTAACAAGGGGATGTCCTGGCCCAGTGAAGGATGATCATGACTACACTGAGGCTGAGTGCAGGGTTTCATATTTACTGATCTTGACAGGCATCCAGCAGAACAGTTGGGCGTGAAACTTCTATTTATTCTCACAGTTTGCCCATACATTCAACACGGCAACTTTGAATGAGAATGTGCAGTCTGCGGACAGTTCTGTCATTCATCCACAAAAAAGGGCTGGAGGAACTCAGCAGGTCCTGCAGTGGCCAAATGGACCAATAATATGAAACCAACATTTCAGGCCAGAGGCCTTTGTATGTGGTGTGAGCAAAAAGCAGGAAGGGGAGGAGGGAAGAAGGGGCAGGGGGAGGAGCACTGGCCAACAAGAAAGAGGTCATAGGTGGACAGAGATAGAAGGGCAAGAGAGGAAAGGGGGGAATTGGTAGGGGGAGGGGGTAGCTTTGTTAAGGCATACCCGGGGGAAAGAAGAAAGTGGACTAGGGGAAGAGAGAGAGGCAGGGGGCTGAGAACTGGAGGAAAGGAGACGTAGGGAAAGATAGAGAATGGGCTGTGGTGGGGTGGGGGGGATGGTGTTAATGGAAAACAGATGTCATTTAGTTGGAAGGTGCCCAGATAGATGTTAATCCTCCAATTTTCAGGTGGTCTCAGTTTGCCACTGCATGTGAGCATGGACAGACATGTTGGTGTGGGAATGGGGCAGGGAATTGAAATTAGTTTCCACTATTAGATCCCTGCTATTACAGTGGACAGAGTGAAGATGCTCATCAAAATGATCATCCAGACATGAATAACATTTTTTAAAAAGACACCCATCAAGAAACTTAAATTTTTATCTTGACAATTGGCTTCAGCATCAAGAGAGAAGCAATGGGCTCAGGATGATTTCCTTGAAATAGAGTTCCAAATGGTGATGTTACAGCAATAACAATAATCCCAGTTGTGTTCAGCAATGCTTAAAGCAAAAGAAAATGATTGAGAATAGGAATGTCTCCAGTAGGATAGTCAAGTCAGCCAATCTCCTCTACCTCTTTTTTTTTAAATTTTAATTTTTAAAAAAATTTAGGTATATAGCATAGTAACAGGCCCTTTCAGCCCACGAGCCAGTGCCGCCCAATTACACCCAATTAACCTACAACCCCGGTACATTTTTGAACAGTGGGAGGAAACTGGAGCCCTCTGGGAAAACCAATGCAGACACGGGAAGAATGTATGAACTCCTTACAGACAGCACCGGATTCTGACCCTGGTCCTGATTGCTGGAGCTGTAAAGGCATTGTACTAACCGGTTATCACTTCCCAGTATTTTTTCTCTTCTTGTCTCCTACCCATATCGATTTATGACCTCTCACCTGTTGGTCTGTACTCCTCCCCCTGCCTCTTCCTCCCTCCTCTCCTCTCTTCCCTGACATTTTTATTCAGGAGTCTGCCTACCTTTTCCTCATGATGAAGGGTTGAGATCCCTTCCCTATCTCTCTGTCTCCAGCTTTCCGCCCCCTTCTCTCTCTATTCACAGAGCTATCCTTCCTCCCCCTGTTTGCTGTGGTACTCTCCCTCCCTCATCCACCTATGACCTCCTGCCTGTGGGACTGTGTTCCTCCCCCTGCCCCTCTCCCCCACTATTTTATTCAGACACCCGCCTAACATTTTGCTCGTACCTTGATGAAGGGCTAAAGCCACCTTTCCAATGTTCTCTCCCTCCACCTGTCTCTTCACCACCTGAGCAAGTTAGAGAGGGAGAGAGAGAGAGGTAAGGGCGGGAGTATTGTAGGTAAAGAAGGGGAAGAAATAGTGGAATCATATGGGGAGATAGGAATTACCTAAAATTAAAACAATCAAAGTTCACGCCAATAGATTTAAGGCTGTCTGGGAGGAATATGATATATTGTTCTGCAATAACAACATCCACACCTGGGGAGAAACAGATAGAACTAGAATTTGAAATAAATTTCCTGTGCAACCAACATTCATTTATTTATTCATAAATCTCTTAATGTTTAAGTTAGTCCTCAAGTCACAACTTAGGAGCATAATGGATGTAGCATCAATTGAACGGAAAGGCCGACACGGTGCAAGATCATTACTGCCATAAAGATGCGTGTGGTAATCCAGCGATTACCAAAGTTGTCCATGGAGTTTTTTTGATATTCCCACAGCCACAGTTAGTTTCCTCTAAGTTATGATAAAATATGCACAGTGTTATGACTATATTAAATTGTAGCTACCAATTATCAGTGGAAGTATTCTCCTCCACCATTTAAATCTCCGTGGGCACCAATTGCTGTCAGGGTGTGTAATCAAATTCGCTCTCTCAAGCATTAGTCCGTCCAAATCAGGTTGGTTAATAGCATCTGTTCTGGAACTGTTTCATGTCAGATTCCATTAGTGATTCTTTGGTGCTGCTTTGTTTGAACTGTGACACTGCCAGCTGGCTTTGAAATAATCCACCCTCGGAGGCTTAGGCTTCTCAGAACTTTCCTTCCCTGACTCTGTTCTCGAGGTAGTTGGAGGGTCACCCAAATGGAGCACAAAGGTGATAGATGAACATGTCTGATCCTTCACTCTTGCCATTGTCATCCAACCTTTCCCATTTCCACTGCACTTTCGCTCCCACTTGAGGTCAGTGCTGAAATAGAATACTTAATATTTGTCCAGGTGCTTCGCACAGGGAATGAAGTTTGGACATGTTGTGACTTTCTGCAGGAACAGGGTTACATCATGCAATCATAGGCTAATAGTGCAAATGCTACTAATGGCAGAGGTCATTAATGGCTCAGCGCACTAATCACCACAGTTGGGTAGGAATCTGACAGGAAAGTGTGGTAGGGTAGTTTGAATAAAGGTTTGATAGGGTGGAAGGCAGGAGAGGTTAAATTATAACAGGAACAAAAGCTATAAAGGTTTGATAGGGTGGAAGGCAGGAGAGGTTAAATTATAACAGGAACAAAAGCTAAACTCCCTTTCTTCGGGAGAAGATTCACAAGGGTGAGATCACTGATGACCAATGACTGTTTCTTTCCTGCTGTTATCAGACTCCTGAATGAACCCCAAAATAATGAAATCAGAATCAAAATTTATTGCCGTGAACATGTCTACAAAACCCTTTGCTTTGTGGCAGCGTTGCAGTGCAAATATTACTATAAAATTACATTTTAAAATAAATAAATCAGTGGAATTTTTTTAAAATGTGAGGTTGTGTTTTTGATTCATTGTCCATTCAGAAATCTGATGGCAGAGGGGAAGAAGCTGTCCTTGCACTGACGAGTGCTCGTCTTCAGGCTCCTCTACCTCCTTCCTGATGGTACCAGAGTGAAGAGTTTATTTTCTAAAGACACCGCCTCTTGTATATCTCCTCGATGGGATGAAGGCTGGTGCCCATGATGGCGGTAGCCAAGTTCACAGCTCTGGAATTTTTTTCTTGTCCTGTACATTGGCACATCCATACTAGACAGTGAGTGATGCAACCAGTCAGAATCCTCTCCATGGAACACCTGTAGAAATCTGCAAGATTCTTTGGTGATATACCTAATCTCAAACTCCTCACAAAGTATTGTTTCTCTTGAGCCTTCTTCATTATTGCATCGACATTGAGGCCTCAGGACAGATCCTCTGAGATGTTGACACCCAGGAACTTGAACCTCTTGACCTTTTCCACTGCTGACCCCTCGATGAGGACGGGATTGCATTCTCCTGATTTCATCTTCCTGAAGCCAACCATCAGCTCCTTGGATTTTCTAATGTTGAGTGCAAGATTGTTGTGACACCACACAACTAGCGGATCTATTTCCCTCCTGTATCCTTCCTCATGAACATGGTTTCATTACCATATTTGTAGCTGGCTTTTGAATTGTGTTTAGCCATGGGTGAGTAGAGCAGTAGGCTAAGCACACATCCTTGAGATACATCTGTGCTGATTGTCAGTGGGGAGGTGGTTGATGGAGGACCTCAGTTTTCTTCAGGCTGATTGTCATTGTTTCCGATTTGTACTGACTGTGGTCTTCCGATGAGGAAGTCAAGGATCCAGACACCTTAGCTCCATATCAACTGATCGCCCTCTTTAACTCTGTACTTTCGTACTTTTCTAATGACTTGCTTGTGGTGCTATTTATGAGACGTTGCAGGGGGAACAGTTAGCATAGCGGTTAGCCAGGGTTCGAATCCAGTGTTACCTATAAGGAATTTATACGTTCTCCCTGTGTCTGCGTGGGTTTCCTCTGGGTGCTCCAGTTTCCTCCCACATTCCAAAGATGTACAGAGTTAGAAGGTTAATAGGTCACATGGGTGTATTTCGTGGTTTGGGCTCATGGGTCGGAAGAGCCTGTTACCATAAATTCAAATAAAATATCGACTGGCGTGCTAGCAAAACAACCTCAATCGCTGCATCTCCATTCGTGTGACAATAGGTTGAACTTGAACTTGAGGGTGCAGACCTAAGGGATAGTAATGGGACAAGGGAAGAGATGGAGAGATGTCTAGAGGACATCTACGTCACAGGCAACAGTTGCTGCCCCAATAAAACAAATCATTTTCTATGATCTGAAAATACTTCCCATTGTGTTGGGTTTGAAGCTTTAATTTAGGCATCAGGGAACTGGAAGCAGAGAAATTTGTCCCAGTGCGAGGACATAAATGCATCACCCAATGTACATCACTGTGTGCAAGGCGGAGTAGGAGAAGGAAAATTAAACTGACAGAAGCTCAGAGTCACAGAATGATTGGTGCAAGCTCTGGGGAGTTGCTGCACACTTGTTCCTCAGTATGAAGATCATGTGTTCAAACTTATCAGAGTCTCAAGGCTGACACTCTGGGCACTGGATCAGAAAAGCAGGCTGCCAGAAGTTCAGAGATTTGGGTGAAATGTGGGGTGGCACGGTTAGGATAGCAGTTAGCACAACGCTGTTACAATGCCAGTGATCAGAACCAAGGTTCCAATCTGGCACTGACTGTAAGGAGTTTGTACATTCTCTCTGTGTCTGTGTGAGTTTCCTCTAGGGGCTCCGGTTTCCTCCTACCCTTCAAAATGTATGGGGGTCACAAGTCAATTTGATTCATAGGATTATTGGCTGAAAGGGCCTATTGCATTCGGCATGGTAACAGGCCTTTCAGCCCACAAGCCCATGCTGCCCAATTATACCCAAATAACCTGCAAACCCCCGTCACATTTTGGAGGGACAGACCGCACAGGATTCAAACTCCGGTCCCGATCACTGGCGCTGTAACAGCATGGCGCTATTCACTATGCTAACCACGCTGCCCTAATGCAGAGTGTCTGGTGTTTACCACAAGCCTGTTACTAAATCAGCTGTCTTTGTTCCTCAGGTTTACTTAATTGGATGTAAAGCATTTTGAATATCCTGAGTTGGTGAAATGTGCCAAGACATGCAGTTAAATCGAGTTACATTGATTAGTTGCTGACAGATATGAAAATCTGTGAGAGGAGTTCATGTATTAAACTTTCAAAGGCATCTCTCAAAAGAACAACATACCCCAAGACTGCACTCAACAACCATTCAGCTGCTTTATGGATTGACTGAGTTTGAAAAGGCTGATTGTATCAAACGAAGGCTGCCATGTATATTTTCTTCCAAATTTCTCCAATGTTTTGTCTGCTCTAAGTAACAATGAAGAATCAAAAGTAACACACATTTCTGTCATAATTATTTTACGTCTTACTCTTCCAATTTTCCAAAGAGAAAGGAAGCGGATAAAGGTTTGGGGAAGGGCTGAGAGCTCTTCGCCCCTCGTAACCTCTCCTCAATTTTCCCTGGTCTTTTCTTTCCCTTTGATATATTTGTATCACACCCTCCTACTTTGGTCTCAGATCTAATCAAGTTTATTGTCATCTCATTGAACAAACACAACCCAATGAAACAACGTTCTCCAGTTCTCAGTGCAAAACGTGTAGAAACAACCAGATAGAATGTTTCTTTTGGCTTGGCTTCACGGACGAAGATTTATGGAGGGGTAAAGTCCACGTCAGCTGCAGGCTCGTTTGTGGCTGACAAGTCCGATGCAGGGCAGGCAGACACGGTTGCAGCGGTTGCAGGGGAAAATTGGTGAGTTGGGGTTGGGTGTTGGGTTTTTCCTCCTTTGTCTTTTGTCAGTGAGGTGGGCTCTGCGGTCTTCTTCAAAGGAGGTTGCTGCCCGCCGAACTGTGAGGCGTCAAGATGCACGGTTTGAGGCGAGATCAGCCCACTGGCGGTGGTCAATGTGGCAGGCACCAAGAGCTTTCTTTAGGCAGTCCTTGTACCTCTTCTTTGGTGCACCTCTGTCTCGGTGGCCAGTGGAGAGCTCGCCATAGAACACGATCTTGGGAAGGCGATGGTCCTCTATTCTGGAGACGTGACCTACCCAGCGCAGTTTGATCTTCAGCAGCGTGGATTCGATGCTGTCGGCCTCTGCCATCTTGAGTACTTCGATGTTGGAGATGAAGTCGCTCCAATGAATGTGGAGGATGGAGCAGAGACAACGCTGGTGGAAGAGTTCTAGGAGCCGTAGGTGATGCCGGTAGAGGACCCATGATTCAGAGCAGAACAGGAGTGTGGGTATGACAACGGCTCTGTATACGCGAATCTTTGTGAGGTTTTTCAGTTGGTTGTTTTTCCAGACTCTTTTGTGTAGTCTTCCAAAGGCGCTATTTGCCTTGGTGAGTCTGTTGTCTATCTCGTTGTCGATCCTTGCATCCGATGAAATGGTGCAGCCGAGATAGGTAAACTGGTTGACCGTTTTGAGTTTTGTGTGCCCGATGGAGATGTGGGGGGGCTGGTAGTCATGGTGGGGAGGTGGCTGATGGAGGACCTCAGTTTTCTTCAGGCTGACTTCCAGGCCAAACATTTTGGCAGTTTCCGCAAAACAGGATGTCAAGCGCTGAAGAGCTGGCTCTGAATGGGCCACTAAAGCGGCATCGTCTGCAAAGAGTAGTTCACGGACAAGTTGCAAGTATTCACATATGCAAATAAATAAATAGTGTTGTGTGTGAATATGAGAGTCCCAGATGGTTAGTGTGAGCAGTTTGTTTGGTAGTTCAGCATTCTCACTGCCTGTGGGAAGAAGCTGATTTTCAATCCAGTGGTACTGGCACTGATAATCCTGTATCTCTTTTCCGATGGGAGCAGCTGAAAGAAACTTTGTGTGGGGTGGAAGGGGGTCCTCAGTGATTTTGTACACCCTCTTCATAAAATGATCCCAATATATCACATCACTGAGGCGGGAGGGAGACTCCAGTGATCCTCTCTGCCACTCTTATGGTCCTGTGAATTGACCTCCAATCCACTTCTCTGCAGAAACTGAACCGCACTGTGATGTAGGTGGCCAGGACATTCTCAATAGAGCTCCTAGAGAAGGTTGACATAATGGCGGTCAGTAGCCTTGCCAGCTTCAGTCTTCCCAGGAAGTCACATTTGAGCCTTCCTGACAATTGAGGAGATGTTGAGTGTCCATGACAGGTCACTAGTTAAGTGATTTCCAAGGAATTGGTGCTCTCCACTCTCTCCACTACAAAGTTATTGATATGTAGTGGAGGGTGATTGTTCCTGTTTCTCCTGAAGTCCATGATCATCTCCTTCGTCTTGACCGATACTCAAGTTGTTATTCCTGTTGTCTCAATGCAAGGTCTTGACTCGAAACGTTAACTGACCATTTCTGACTGACCTGCTGAGTCCCTCCTGCAGCTCATTGTTTGCCGAAGCATCAATGTCTGTTAGCGTTGGGAACTGTCAGTGTGATTTGTGAAGCAGCTCAAAAGGAAATGTGACTACTCAAAAGGTATAAAAAGAATCAAAGTGTGACTTGTCCAATAAACCTTGAAAATTAATATGATTTGAACAGCATACACAAATAAAGCAGTCCCTGGTTTTAGGCATTACCACTAATAAGGAACTAATAAACAAAACAAACTTATTAAATAGTAATATTACACAGTGTCCAGTGTTGTAGTGTTGAAAATAGCTTGCCGATTTCTGCTTGTGCACAGTTGCGCTTAAAGAGGCCTCTTCAGCTTACATTGACGGTTATCATTGAGAGATTAGCAACTTGAAATGCATTGATTTGTTGCCAGGTGACTTGAACACCTGTAATAGTTGGCAATTAACAGGAATCAATATTAGCACATTGAATCCTTTGGTTGTCGCAATACTCTAATGTCTTTCTGAAGATTGTTCTGGTAAATGTTTTCATTGGGATTTGTAGTGTACCTTTGCATTATGGACACTTTTGTATTGTAAAGAACTATTAATTCACCTTCGATCTCCTATAAATGAAATGCGTAAATTATTCCAAAATATTTACAGATATTTATTTCATATTAATTCTTTATGTATACATGTGATTATTATGTCCTGTGTACGTGTGTTCACCGTGTTCCCGATAAACATTGCTTTGTCTGGTTGTGCATGCAGTCAGATGATAATGAACTTGAAAAATGTATACTTTGCCCAATTCTTGCATCTAGGCAGCAAAAAACCTACAGTACTTATTCATCTATCTTACAGGTTATAAGCAGGATGTTACAAACTCTGGTGGGTTCTAATTTTTTAAGAAGGTTATAAATACAGAGCTGCGTTAAAATGCATAAAATATATGTGTGAAAATATAATTATGAAAATGGACTTCTTTCTTTTAAATGAATCCTTCCTGCCCTAACACATGAGAAGCAGCCTGATTCTTCTCGTGCAATGGAGGAAGCGATGAATTTTTAATACACTTAGCAAAAGAATGTTCTCTGAGGAGCAGGATGCATCTCAGTGAGCTGACATCTTTAAGATGAAAATATTCCTGAAGTTCCTTTAGATAACTCCAATAAAAAAAATGTGCCTTGTCGCTGAAAGATGGCTTCATGGAGCAGAATGATGTGGCACCCATTTCTGAGTGTTTTAGCATTTGGTGAGAAATCTATTTGACAAATTGTACAGTAGAAATGAAGAGCTGAGAGTAAGGAGCTAAGACTCCCAGAGAACACTGAGGCAGACAGAATAGCTGATGAAGTGGCTTTTCCCCACACTAAACTCATTTTTCAATGGTACATTGCTCATTTTTGAGGCAGAGATATATTTTTAAGTGACATTACATCGACAATGATAGCAGTAGTCCACAGATGATCCTTGATTCCTGGCTTACTCCAGCAGTTTGATTAGAATCTAGGTTCCAGCTTCTGGTATCTGCCCAGTACCTCTGCTCTTCCACCCACCGACATTCTCCTGTAAAGGCATCCTCAGTATTGTGCTGAAGTGTATTTTTGTACGGACTCTTTCAGTGGCATCAGATCCTTAACATTCTGACTCAGAGATATATTTGCTCCAAATCGAGCCACAATTGACTCATCTCAGGGTGAAGATACACATGAAACTTCACCTCCACCTGAGGTAGCTCAGTCTTGTTTATTGCTGCGAATGTACCAATGAAAAACTTTCCAAGGTTTGATTTGGGAAGGCAAAGGGGCTCAGTTCTAGTAAGTGGCACGAAGGAAGGTGCACTAGGATAATAGAGTGAAACACAAAAGTCTGGAGACACTGTGATTGTCGTAAAAACACATCAAAATGCTGGAGGAACTCAGTCGGTCTTTTCAGTGTTCATAGGAGACAGAAATTTTGCCGAGGTTTCAGGCTTGAGGCCTGCTTCCTTATAGAAGCACAGGAAGGAGAGACCTTAAGGGTGGCTTCACCTCCATCACACTGATTATTCTGGATTCTTTTATTTGGCATGTACTAATACAAAGAATGTAAAAATGCAAAACATTCATCAATTTTTGTCTGCTGTAAAGACACATAAAGAGGGGTCACTAGCCATAGCCTGGTGCCCCCAACAATAAGAGAAAGAGAACCAAACGAGACACCGAGTGCCTGTGGATTCGCCACCAGCGCCCCCCAACTTCTGCAGCCACTTGGCCTGTTCCCAATGCACAAGGCACTGAAAAGTTACTCTGTGGTCACAGGGGGAAAAAAAATATAAAAGAGAGCAATTGAGTAGCTTGGATGGTGAAATTCACAATGAATGTAGAAATTTTCTGTTCTTAACTAATGTCTTCACACCCTTATATTATCCCAGACTGGTGTAAAAACCCAGAAAGTACTTCTGCGCTGTTCCTGTCAGGAGCCAATAGTCAGTTTCCCCTCATAGCTTGGTCACACAGCTATTTGACAATGAACAGAAAATTTCTTTCTTATTTTAAGGTACATTGAAGCCTTAGGTCACACCTCCAGAGAGTCTTGGAGGTGTGACCTGAAAATGAACTCATTTATAATTTCCATTTCAGGCCAAAGTCAGTTCTCTCTCATTTCAACTCAACTTCCCACAGGCCAACTTTGAAGCAGAGGAGATGATGTTGTGAAGGACAAGTGGCAAGCTTCAGGTTATCAAGGCCAAGATCGGTTGCTGGGCCTACCCGAATCAGCTGGATGGGGTAAGTAGGTTTTGCATTGACAGTTCTCTTCAGGAGAACCAGAGAGTTTCTGGGATACGTGGTTGCCAGAAGACAAAGTGCCTGTCGGGTTGCTGCAGATGTTCAGATAATGCAACTTAGTAGATGTGATGATTCATTCTCCTCGGAGGTGTTTGTCGTGACTGTAAAGTCATTTTGCAGAAAGAGACCTGGCCAACCCTTGTACTGCACATTGTGTTGGCTGCAAATGCCACCAGAGCAACCCCAAGCTCTAACTGCTTCATGGCTGTGAACTACCCATTCCATTCCCTTCCTTCTCCTATCAGAGAACTACCCTCTGTCCTCTCCCCTATCCTTTTTCACCTTTTTTTTCTCTTCTATTCTCCCATCTGTATCCACCTACTACCTCTTACCTGATAGCCTGTGCTCCTCCCTTCCCTTTCCTCCCTCCTCTCCCACACAACTTTTATATTATGGCTCCTGCCTATTTCACATATACCTGACAAAGGTTGGTTACTCTTCACTTCCTATGGATGTTATGTGACCTTCTGAGTTCCTCCAGCATTTTTGTATATTGTATAGTTATGAACTGTTATCTTTGTAACAAGTCTGCAAAGTTCATAGCATAGCAGATCTGTGTGAGAAAAGCAGAGATAAGTCTGGAATTATATAATAAGAAGAGTTAGCGTTCCTTGAAAAGCAGAGGATATTGATATGGAGATTAAAATAAAAAACAGTCCTCAAGTGAGCAAGAAACTGATGTAAAAGTCAACACACTTCATCCCTCATACCAACTTCCCATCTATAAAATGCTACACTGCTCAGTAAATGTTGACCTGGCAATATTTTCATGTGATTTGAACATTATTGCTCAACATTTAATCCTTTGGATGCCATATTTTCATTTTCAGGGACTACCAACAAGTGCATATACTCTGTGTCCCAGTTTTACGAGGCTGATTTTATACCCAACCACCAGCTAGATTGTACTGGTGTTCATACTGTAGTTGACCCATGGACCAAGTCTGGAGTATATATTATGATAGATTCAAAATGGCCGGAGTCCAAAGAGTTTATGAGCATTTACAATTTATGGTTGTAGAATTCTACAGCATGGGAACAGGCCTTTTGGCCCATCTTGTCTTTGCTGACCAAGCTAGGCTCATTTGCCTGAGTGTGACCCATATCCTTCTAAATCTTTCCTATCCAATTATCTATCTAAGTCTCTTTCAATTACCTCATTATTCCTGCTTCCACCTCTACCTCTATCTTAGAGATACAGGAGTATAAAGCCAGCATCACTAAGCTGAGGAACAGTTTCTTCCCACAGGCAGTGAGAATACTGAATGACCAAAGGAACTGCTCACACTGATCATCTGAGATGCTCATCTGTACGAAACAAAATTTATTTATTTATTTGTATAGCTGAAATACTTATCCTGTATATGTATTGTTTATCTGTATGTGTGTTATGTCTGTTTGTGTGTCTGCATGTTTTGCATTGAGGACAAGAGAATGCTGTTTTGCCGGGTTGTACTTGTACAATCAGATGACAATAAAGTTGACTTGAATTAAATACACCCAATGACTTGACCTTCACAACTGTCCAAGGCAACAAATTCCACAGATTCACCACCCTTTGGATAAAGAAATTCCTCCTCATTGGTGTGAGATATCTGCAAGCTTTTCATGCTCCTTGTTGCAGGTTGCAAGGGGTAGAGTTAGGGCTCACCATAGCTTCAGCATCTCAACACCATTCTTCATGATAGTTCATGGTGAGATTAGTCTGTGCAATCCCTGCCCCAGAAGGAAGTAGCTTTGAGGAGAGAGGGCTGATGAGGAAGGGCGTGTTAGAAAGAGCATTGAAATGGTGAGAAGGGAACTGGAGTTGCAGCTGCTACACTGATAACAATAAGTTACTACACAGAGCATTAAATTCTTCTTCTCTTAACATCCTGAACTGATCAGTTCTCTGCAAATACCACCCACGGGTACTGTCATCTCTGAGAAATTCTTAATTGCATTTTCTTTGATATTAAGATGCCTCATCTAAACAAAACTAGTATTTCAAATGACAGGAACATCTGCAATTGTGTAGGTAATTATACAATGTTTAACGTCATGTTTTGGTCAGAATAACATTTGCATATCTCGTCAAAAACATCAGTGGGTTATTAAATTAAATTTTAAATTTAGTTATGCAGCATGGTAACAGGCCATTTCAGCCCATGAATCCATACTGCCCAATTTACTCCCCATTAACCTACACCCCCGGTACATTTCAAATAGTGGGAGGAAACCAGAGCCCTTGGAGAAAACCCATGCAGATATGGGGAGAACGTACAAACTCCTTACAGACAGCTCAGCCTAGTCCCCATCACTGATGCTGTAAAGGCGTGGTGCTAACTGTCACACCAACCATATCTTTGCTTTCTATGGATGCTACGTGACCTGGTGGGTTTCTCCAGCATTTTTGTGCACTAAACTACAATCACATGTCAATATCCTTCCATCAGAGCAGTGCAGCTCCTCATCAAGATTTACTCCATCTGCACGTGATTCCACTTAAACACTTCGGCCTCTGATAAGGACAAGGAATCGGAAAGGAAACAAAGGATCTTCAACCAGGAACATTCAGACTGTTTCTCTTTGTACAGATGATGCCTGACCTGCTGAGTGTTTCCAGAATTTTCCATTTGTAAGACAGAGAAAAAAGATGCTGCTTTAAGGATTACTGCTCTGTGGCACTGACCTCCACCATTATGGAATGCTTCAAGCATCTGGTAATGAAACACATCAAAGCACACCTCCCAGGGACCCTGGACCCATTTCAGTTTGCCTCTTGAAGAACCGTTCCACAGATGGTGGAATTGGCTTGTCACTCACTTCATCCTGGCCCACAAAGAGAATGAAACCTCATACGCCAGGCTGCTGTTCATTGACTTCACCTCAATGTTTAATATAATCATTCCCCAGAGGCTGGTGGAGAAGCTGTACTCACTTGGACCAAACATCCCTCTCTGTAATTGGATTCTGGACTTACAATCACAGTCAATCCAGGTCAGTAGCAGAATATCGAGCACCTTCAGGGCTGTGTGCTCAGCCGCTCTTGTTCATGTAACTGACCCACAACTGCATTGTCAGATTCATCTCCTACAGTGACATCGTTTACAGATGACACAACAGTAGTTGGTCTTATCAACAACAAAGATGAGTCGCACTACAGAGAAGAGATGGCAAATCTCGTGAAATGGTGCAAAAGTAACAACCTGAGTCTCAACGTAGACAAGATGAAGGAGATGATCATTGCATTCAGGAGGACCAGGAATAACTACCCTCCTCTACACATCAACTATTCTGTAGTAGAGAGAGTGGAAAGCACTAAGTTCCTTGGAGTTCACTTAACTAGTGATCTATCATAAACACTCAACATTTCTTCACCTTTCGGGAAGGTGACTGCACATCCTAAAAAGACTGAAATGGGCAACGCCTCTGGTTACCATTATGTCAATCTACTATAGGAGCTCTATCAAAAGCGTTCAAGCCAGCTGCATCACAGAGTGGTACAGTTACTGCAGAAAAATGGATCGGAGGTCAATCCACAGGACCATAAGAGCGGCAGAGACAATCACTGGAGTCTCCCTCACCCCTATCGACATGATCTACTGGGATTGCTGTCTGAAGATGGCATCCATAATCATTGAGGACCCCTTCCACCCTGCACACAGCATTATTCAGCTGCTCCTATTGGGGAAGAGACTAGAGTATCAGAGCCAACACCACCAGGCTGAGAAGCAGCTTCTTCCTACGGGCAATGAAAATGGTGAATGACCAAAGGAACTGCTCACACTAACCATCAGAGACTCTCAAATGTACAAAACAATTTTTATTTATATAGATAAAATACTTGTCCTGGATATGTATTGTTTATCTCTGTAGCGTGAATAAAAGATGTCATAACTGGAGGGAGAACAAACGCTTTTATTAACTTATAACTAGTAGTCTTCAGAAGGGTTCTTGGTTTAGGCGGGAAACCAGGGTTATATGTAAGCAGATGGGGGAGGTGGTGGAGGCAGGAGGTGGGACCAGCCATCAGCACAGCACACTACCAGTGAATCCCTGTTCACTGCAGTCTCTATGTGTTATGTCTGATTGTCTGTCTGTGCGTTTTGCACTGAGGACCCCCCCGCCCCCCCCCCCCACACACACACACACACACACACACACACACACACACACACACACACACACACACACACACACACACACACACACACACACACACACAAACTACTGACTGTGAAGCTCCACACTGAGTTTATCCTGTGGGGATCTTGGAGCTGGGTATTTCTCAGATATCAACAAGATTCAAATTTAACTACTTTCCCTGAAACATTCACAACTTCTACTGAAGATTTCCAAAGTCCATCATTGCCAAAGTTTTCAGTATTTTGAGAGAAATAGATTTATTTTCTTTCTGGGGAAGATAACTCAGGAGACATTGTGCTGTGTGATTATTACATCCACAACCCACGCTATAAAAGAGTAATTTCTAAAAATATATGCTTGGTGTCATGGAACTGAAACAGCTATCCTCTTCTTGTTCTCACCTCCTCTGCTACCCAAAACACATTATTACTGCACAGATTATGTGGGATTATGTGAATTCTCATATTACCTGGGTAAGAAGGCAAAATCTGTGGCAGTTGACAGTCAATACTCTAAACCTCCTCTTGCCATCAAAAATGTTTAAAGCATGTGTTGGAGAGTTTCAATTCATTTGCTGTGTGTATGTGCGTGCATGAGTGTGTGCACCTGCTCATATATGTGTGTGTGCACTTGCATGAGTGTATGAACATCTTTTTGCATGTCGAGGTGTGTGTGTGTGTGTGTGTGTGTCTCCCTGTGTGTCTGTGACCATTTCTATGTCAGTATCTGTATATTGTGAGTGAGTCAGTCGTGAGAATGTTAGGAGCTGGGGTTTGCTGATTTCCTGGACGCCAGTTTCCACTGGGCAGTGTTTTCCAACAAAGACAGAAAAAGGTGGACACACTCAGGTTGTGTCTGTTCTTGGGAAATGCCCTTTCCTCAGTTTATGTCAGGTTTCCAGCATCCACAAGATTTTCTGCTGATTATTGGGGAATAAGAGGTGGAGAGGGTGAGGAAATTTAAATTCCTGAGAGAGTCACTATTTCGGACCCAACACATGAATGTCATTATGAGGAAAGCACGTGAGTGCTTCTACTTTTCAGGAACTTGCAGAAGTCTGGAATGACATAGAAAACTTCTAAAACTGTGTAGTGGAAAGTGTGCTGACTGGCTGCGTCATGGTCTAGTATGAGAGCACCAGTAGTGCTGAGCAGAAAGCCCAGCAAAAAATAGAGAACACAGCCCAGGACATTACAGGTAAAACCCTCTCCACCATTGAGAACATCTGCAGGGAACGCTGCCGTCAGAGAGCAGCAGCAATCATCAAGGATCCACACCACCTAGTGCACGGTCTGTTCTCACTGCTTCCATCAGGAAAGAGGTGTAGGTGTCACAAGACTCTCACCACCAAGTTCAGGAACAGCTCCTCCCCCTCTACCATCAGACTCTTTAACAATAATCTCAATCAGGCACCTATTTAAAGACTCTTGCATTGCACCTCATTTATTTTTGAATATTTATTATATTGCACAGTTTGTTTGCACTTCCCACTTGTTTACATTTCTCTCTTTTGAATACATATATTTTCTTGAGTACAGTTTTTTTTTTGCCCTACTGATAAGTAGAAATCCTGCCTGGCTCGCAGGAGAAGGAATCTCAGGGTTGCATGTGATGCACTCTGGCAATAAATCTGAACTTTGAACTTTGATGTTATTGCTAAGTTCTCTGCCACGTCATTTCCAAAAGTGCCCTCCTTGAAGCAGTTCTGCTCCTCCTGTGATAGGTTTTCCATTTGTCTCTTTTACCTCACTCATTTTGTATCTTGTCCTCAATCAGTTATCTAGCCCAAAAAACTTTCACATCCACTTTAAGTGATTCACTGAGTGCCTCCTGCATGTGAAACTCTCCTGAAGTTCTACCCATTGCATTTCTGATCCAACAACAGAGGTGTTGGAAGCCCTTGCTGTAATCTGGGACTCGGGCCCAATGCCTTCACTTTCCCTTGATCTCTCTCTCTCTCTCTCTCTCTGTCGGCACCACCTGAGATACTGGACTTCCATTTCATCATTCACCTCATCAAATGATTCACTGCCAGGAGTTTGGTGAAAGTTAGTATTTTCTAAGGCTACAGTGTTGACTATAGATAAGTACCAGATGGGTGACACCAACGTGATGGGTGGGAGGGCCTTTTTCAGTGCTAGGTTAGCTTAGCGGTTAGTGTAACACTGTTATAGCGCCAGTGATTATGACCAGGGTTCGAAACCTACACTGTTTATAAAGAATTTGTATGTTCTCCCCGTGTCGGTGTGGGTTTTCCCTAGGAGCTCCGGTTTCCTCCCACTGTTTGAAACGTAACAGGGTTGTAAGTTAATTGGGTGGCAAGGGCCCGTGGGCCGAAAGGACCTGTTACTGTGCTGTATGTCTAAACAAAATTTAAACTTTCTGGTCAATTACGTGAACTTCAAGGCTGCAGCAACAAGATAAAGTGGAATTTCTTGTGTGTACTTGTGCAACCAGTGGGATTTAAACATGAGGGCATAACTATAAGGTGAGGAGTGGTGGGATTTAGAAGGGACATGAGGGGACAGTTCTTCATTCAGAGGGCGCTGAGCACATGAAACAAGCTGCCAGACAAAGTGGTCAAGGCAGGTAGCATAAGAACATGAGAGAGGATCAGAATTAGGACATTCAGACCATTGAGTCTGCTCTGCTGTCCAAATCCCTTCAACCCTATTCTCCCGCCTTCTTCCCACAATCTTTGACACCCTTACTATGCAAGATCCTATCAACCTCCAGTTTTTCTACCCAAGGACTTGGCCTCCACAGCTGTCTGTAGCAATGAGGTATGTTGTCTTATGGTCATAAGACAGGAGCAGAAATAGACTATTCAGTCCATCGAGTCTGTCCCACTATTTAATTATGAACTGATCCATTTTCCCACACAGCCCCAATGCCCGGCCTTCTCCCTATAACCTTTGAGGCCCTGGCTAATCACGAACCTATCAATCTCTCCCTTCAATAAACCCAATTACCTGGCCTCTATAATCTACTGTGGTAACAAATTCTACCGATTAACCACCCTCTGGCTAAAGAAATTCCCCCGCTTCACTGTTCTAAGTGGATCCCCTTTCAATCCTGACATATCTAAAAATCACTTGGATGATGGTGCTGTGTTGGAAGGGTTCAAAGAGCAATGAGTTTACACACTGGCTGAACACAGGAAGGATCTTTATTAAAGCACATGTAAGGGGATTGTAACAGGGATAACATACACTACTTCTCTCAATCACACAACACAGCATAATCAGTCACATCGGACTGTATAGAGCAACTGTATATACACATAACAACCAAGGATTACAATACACTACCTGCTGTTTCTTGTCTAATGTGGGCATGGCTCCAATGCCATCTAATAGTTCTGATCCCTGTGTAGCACACACTTTATTAACATCTCCTCCAGCGCTCTCCGCAGTTCAGAACCTGGAATAGAGCTGAGTTTGTCTCAGGACCAAAGAGCAAAAATGGAAAAGCTGCTCCATGTGGTGGAGTTTATATTACTGTAAGATGGAGGGACAAGCCTAGGTAATCACTGGGTGATTAAAGGGGCCAATGGTCAGGTGTGAACTAATGGGTGGGCGGAGTCCAACCTTCATTGGTAGGTGATGCAACTTCCCACTCGGTTCCAGTCAATGAGATCACATGACCCACCACAATCCACGTTCTCACCAGGTTCCAGATGGAGAGGTCATATAACCTTTCATAATCCACACTACAGATGAGTCTCAATCCAATGTGGGTAAGTGGGACTAAAGCAGGAGGGCATGTTGTTCAGTGTGGAGTAGCTGGGCCTATGGACTTCAGTTGTGCTGTAGGGCTCTACTACTCTTGGACTAAATGAGAAATGAATGGTTCACTCTTCTCATTCAGAGGTGCTGTTTGTCTTTGATGATTACGATTGAACTTCTATACGGTCACACATAGTACTCACGTCACTGTTCGATCTCACTTCACACAGGAATTAGTCGTCAATAAAACAATTAGCTTTATTCACTGCTAAAGTGACTTCATTAAGTCTTCAACACTACAATTAATAAATAAACAGACTACTTGATCTAAGTTATTTTCTAAATAAGAATCAAAACACAAGCTTGAAGCTGTGAAGTTAATTTCTTTCTTTACCAGATGTCTCAGCAATAACACCTATGATTTACTGTGTGTATATATACATGCTAATGACCAATGCCTCCCCAACCAGTCAAAAGTAACACAGAAAGTTCTGGAAACACTCAGTAGGTCAGGCTGCATTAATGGAAAGAGCAACAGTTGAAATTGCAGGTCTGACACCCAAAGCAGAGGATCTGCAAAGGATGGGGAGGTTGGGTAGAGCATCAGGCTCTTTGACAGGATAGGACAAAGTGAATTCAGCTGACTTTTCTGCTTTCCTTGTGTTATGTGTTGATCATAGCAGGATCATCTAATAGGTGTAATGAGTCAAGTTTAATCTCATCCGATTGCACAAGTACAACCCGACAAAACAGCTTCCTCTGGATCTCGGTGCAAAACATGCAGACACACAACCAGACAAAACACGCATGCAGACAAACAATACATATTTTAAATTTAATTTAGACACACAGCATGGGGACAGGCCCTTTTGGCCCATGAGCGCGTGTTGCCCAATTACACCCAATTGACCTGGAATGTTTTGAATGATGGGAGGAAACCGGAGCCCCTGTGGAAAACCCAAGCAGACACAGGGAGAATGAACAAACTCCTTGCAGAAAACGCCAGCTTTGAACCCCAGTCGCTGGCACTGTAACGGCGTTGTACTAACCGTGCCAAATAAATAAATAAATATTGGTTAGTGTGAGTGGTTCGTTTGGTTGTTCAGCATTCTCACTGCCCGTGGGAAGAAGTTGTTCTTCATCCTGGTGGTACTGCCTTTGATATTCCTGTATTCCCTCCCTGACAGGGGCAGCTAAAAGATGTTGTATGGAGGGTGGAAGAGGTCCTCAATGATTTTATGTGCCCTCTTCAGATAGATCACGTCGATGGGAGGGAGGGAGACTCCAGTGATCCTCTCTGCCACTCTTATGGTCCTATGGATCAACCAATCCATTTTCCTGCAGCAACCACACCACATTATGATGTAGCCGGCCAGGATGCTCTTAATAGAGCTTCTGTAGAAGATTGACATGATGATGGCAGGTAGCCTTGGCCATTTTATGAAAAAGTTAACAGATCTTTTTGTTTAAAATGAAGTTGTCTGCTCAAACTGAGCAGGTATGTAAGCTCCTGATTCATAGGGTCCATGAGACCTTGAAACCTGCAGGCCACAAAGGAATGTGGCAAGATCAGGTACATTTGTCCTACCATTCAATAAGATCACTGCTGATCTGGCTATGGACTCCTCTCCATTTAACTGCCTGTCGTCTATGACCCTTAATTTCCCTGTTCTTCAAAATTCCATCTCTCAGAGTCTTAAGCACATTGAATGAGTCAGCCCCTTCGACTTCATTGCCCAGAGAATTCCATAGATTCACTACTCCTCTGGAGAAGCAACTCTGTCTCATGTCTGTGCAAAATCTACTCCCCTGAATCTTGAGTCTATGAGCCCTGGATGTACACGATGGAGACATTTTGGATGATACTATTGCAATGGAGCTTTGTAACGGATGCCTCCCAACCATGAACACATGGAAGTCTCTGCACGAGTTCATCTCAGTTCACTGTTCAGGTTGTGAGAGTCCAGCACACCTCATTCAATGACTCAAGTTCAATACTGACCTCTGAAGCTGTCTATATTAAAGTCTGGACACTCTCCCCATGGTCCCCCTAGATTTTACTCTGGGTCCTCCCACATCCCTAAAACGTGCAGATTGGGAGGTCATGAAGCCACTGTAAATTGTTTGTGAGCGGTAGAATCTGAGCAGGTTGGGGGTGAAGAAAAGCATTATATTAGTATGAGGTTTGTGCTTTGATGATTAGGACTGATGTGCTAGGCTGACCGATCTGTTCCCATGTTATGGGTCTCCACCACCTCTTCTGGCACTCTTAATACAGTATTAAATTCATGTTCAAGTTTATTATCATCCGACTCTACATGTACAACCCGACCAAACATGTTTTTCCAGGCCATGATACAAATGCATATGCACACAATATATAGCACATAATAATCACCGTACACATAATGATATAATTTAAAATAAATACAATATCTATAATCTTTTGGGATGATTTACTCGGTTACAGGACACTGTTCTTCAATCTCCCAGCCTATGGGAAGCAGTTATTTCCCAGCCGGGCAGTCCTGACTTTGATGCTCCTGTACCTCCTTCCAGATGGCCCAAGCTTGCTCGATCACCAAGTATGTGCAAGAATGGGATCGATCAACCTTTGATCTTTAGGGAAATTAGGGGTTTTTGATTTGGGAAATTGCAGATGAAGTCAAAAATCAGATCTATCATGATCTTACTGAATGGAGGAGTACAAACAAGGGTCTGTTCTTACAGTCCAGTTGCTGAATGATTTAAGTTATGATCTGTGAAATCTGGAGGTATAATATATAGAATGCCCATGGGGTGAAAATCCACATCCACATCAGCAGCTTCGCACATAAGCTACAGGCAATACTATTTTCCACGGAAATTAATCTTGACCACGTGAGAGGCCAGATGGGGCCTCAAAAATAAAAACAGTCAATCTCATGCCAGGATCCCCTCTGCAGTGCTGTCTGATCACAAGCCCAGCATTTCTTTTTAGTGGAATTTAAACTACTGACCTTCTAACCTTGACGCAGGTATGGGGCACCCGCTGATTTATGACCACCATATTATGAGAGAGCACC
This sequence comes from Narcine bancroftii, assembly GCF_036971445.1. Taxonomy (NCBI): domain Eukaryota; kingdom Metazoa; phylum Chordata; class Chondrichthyes; order Torpediniformes; family Narcinidae; genus Narcine; species Narcine bancroftii. Next base: position 97,559,376 of record NC_091480.1, on the reverse strand, counting down.
CATAATATTATTAAATTCAGAACTCGAACATGCATATATACGACTCTTCCTATGAATGCGAGATCTAATTTCCTTTCTCTTTCTCTTTCTTCCCCCCACCCCCTTTGTAATTTCTCTTTATTATCAGCCTTATGTGCTTTAGATGCCATTCACATATCAACTGATTTTTGTGTATTTTCCAACCTGACAAACTCGACCTGCGGATGCCATTAAAAAGGAACCCGTTTGTTACCCAGGGTGCCTGTACACTGTGATTAGAGCAAAGCTGCCACCTTGGACAAGGTAGTAATTTGAGTCAAGTGGATGGAAATGTTAGGGAAAAAGTGCCAGTGCATCGGGTGGCTAATGCTGGAATGGACAATTATTACAAAGCTTTTGAAATCACTGTGATTAGATGACCTAAGTGGGACCAGATCGTTCTTTTATAATCATAATTATCTTGCAAGCAGAGAACAGAATTCTGTTTGCTGCTGCTGGGAATTTATTGAGTGCAGCGCAATCTGTTGGGGGAATTTGCCTGACACAGGAAAAGCAAAAATGAATGCAATGAATCAGTGCCAAAAACAAACTGCTGATGGAACCCAGCAGGCCAGGCAGTGTCTGTGGAGGGAGAATGTTGATGGATGTTTCAGGTCAAATCCCTGCATCAGGTCTGAGAGTGTAGAAGGAAGGTAGCCTGTACTTTAGTCTATATATGACTACTTATCAGAATCAGAATTTATTGTCATGAACATGTCACAAAATTCATTGTTCTGCAACAGAGTCACGGTGTAAACATTATATAAACCACCTTACAAAATAAATAAAAAATAGTGCAAGAAAAAGTCAAAGTGAGGCAGTGTCTTTGGTTCATTGTTCATTCAGGAACCTGATGGTGGAGGAGAAGAAGCTGTTCATGTGCCGCTAAGTGCTCGTCTTCAGGCTAATGTACCTTTTCCTGATGGTAGCAAAGTGAAGAGGTCACATGAGGAGCCACAAGTCCGACCCACCAATTGAAAGGGTCCACTCCTCTACGCCAACCCCCAATGTGCCGATGTGGCGTACCCTGATGGGCATGTGGACACAGTATCGGTTAGTGACCTGGCACTCTTAGGAGTTCTGGAGACTGCGACTGACCACCCTGCACCCCCCTCTCCTATCTTCACTCATGATGCACCAAAGCCATGGTAGATTACCCCAGCCCCAATGGATGGCATGCCAGACTCGTTGCCACGCAACCATCAAACCAACGCCAACACTGCATACAGCCGCCCCAGACTGTCCAGGGCCCCATTGCAGCAACACATAGCCAGTACTACGACGGTCACAGTGGCAGATCAGACCGTCCAAAAGACTTAATTTATGTTAACATCTGATGCACTTCACCCTGCAGGACTTTTTTTTAAACCACTGTAAACCACTGTTTGCATATTTAACTGTCTGGGCACATCCATTGGCTGACTGTATCTGTGGCTCCTCCCACAGACTCCTGAATAAAGGTGACTGTTCCATAGCCCTCTCCCCAGTTCAGGACAGTAGACCAATATGGACGTGCCTCCATTCTATTGTGAATAAAAGCCTATCAGTTGGAGTTATTGATGGTGCATCACCAAGTTAACAACCCTCTGAAGCTTTTTTCTTGTCCTGAGCGTTGGCACCTCCGAACCAGACAGTGAAGCAACCAGCTAGAATGTTCTCCATGGTACATCTGTAGAAGTTTTCATGAGTCTTTGATGACATACCAAATCTCCTCAAACACCTCACAAGGTATAGCCTCTGGCGAGCTTTCTTCATGATTGCATTGACATGGAGGCTCCAAGACAGATCCTCAGAGATGTTGAAGATCTTGACCCTCTCCACTGCTGACCCTCGACGAGCACTAGTTCGCATTCTCCTGAGTTCTTCCTGAAGTCGACAATCATCTCCTTGGTTTTGCTAACGTTGAGTGCAAGGCTGTTGGTGTGACGCCACTCAATGAACTGATCGATCTTACCCCTGTACATTTTCTCTTTGTCATCTGTGATTCTGCTGACAACCATGCTGTCATCAGAAAACTTGTAGATCAGCAGTAATACCAGTGAATTCGTGTTCTGACCTCTGTGGTGTCTGGAACTCATTAATGGACTTACTATTGGGCCCACTGCTGTCCTTGTCTTCCTGCTCCCCTTAATTTCCTACTTGTTTGTTTGTCTGTTGCCAGGCTGAGTCAGTGCTTTCAGGTGTTATATGGCAACGTTGTGATGAAATTGCCATTGCTTCATAACGATCAGGGAAAAATTGTGGAGAGAAGCAATAATCAGTGGAGTTTCAGCCTCGGGAAAAGAATGACAACTTTGAGATGCATAGACTTTGTCTTCAGCATTGCAGATACACCAATGACTCCAAGGCTTCTGTTGACAGCGAAAGCCTGCATAATTCAATCAATGTCTTTTGTTGAAGGGAGTCGTTTGTTTTTCTTTCTTTGTAGTCATACGAGTGTAGCAAGATTACACTCTCATGATCCAGAAATAATGGTGAGGAATGTAACTTTGCAAATTGTTCTTCACTGAGGCATAGAAAGATTCCCTGCTTCTCTCACAGAACAGGAGCTCATGCAGATTATGTTGTCTGAATCATTGTTTAGTACACATTTGTTTTCTTGGCCCTGTCAAGGCACACAAAGAGGTGCCACTAGTGCAGCGCCACTATCAAGATGAGAAAGAGAAGCAAAAGGGAGTCCCTTCGGGTCATCAAATGTCTACAGAATCCGCCACCACCTCCAATGGCTCTGTCTCCTACGCCTCCGTAACCTCCTTAGTCACACGTCTTCCTGTCTGGACCAGCGGTGAACCTGAGCTCCAGGTGTTCGAATCACTCTCCTCTGTCCCTGTTTCCAAACTCCCTGATGTTAACAAGAAGTTGTCAATGTCCAATGGTCTTCAGCAGACCTTGATCACTATTGGCACCCTCGCGGGTCCCAGTTCAATACCTGGTTCCCAGAGGCAGATCACCAGCAGACTGTGGCCTGAGGAGGCTCCCTCAGTGGTCCACTGCTTGGAACTTCCAACCTGTTGGGACCTCTAGCATTATCCCACTCCGGTGCCCTCTATCTTGGGCATGAACCTCTATGAGTCTTCGATGTAAAGAATAACACTACCAGCCTAATTCTACAGGCAGTTTAAACATGAATGGGGCTGTCAGGTGGATGGCTGGGCAGTGGGAACCTGTGGAGGGGCGCTGAAAACATTCCACAATGCAATGAAATGCTTGCCATTAATTAGGGCTCAAAGAGCAGTTGAAAACCCTCTCATACCAATGAATAGATTATGAAAGAATGTTCCAAGGGCACAGAGTAAGAGTTAATCAAGAAAGTTTGCAGACACTGGAGTCTAGAGCAATACACATCCATGGGAAGTAAAGGGTAACCAGGCCTAGGCACTTTGTCAGGTAGATAAGAAGCTGGGAGGAGGGGGGAGGATGGAAGGAGGGGCAGGAGAAGGAGCACTAGCTAATAGGTAAGACATCAGAGGTGGATGTAGAACACTACAGCATATTACAGGCCTTTTGGCCCTTGATGTTGTGCTGACCTACAGTGTCCTCCATAATGTTTGGAACAAAGACACTTTTCCCCTTCATTTGCCCCAAATCTGCAATCAAATAATCTATATGGAACTAAAGTGCACATTGCAGACCCCACTCAACGCCATTTGTACACACCCTGACCTGACCATGCAGAAATCACAGCTCTCTTCAGATTTAGATGAGAGGTTGAAGAGAAAAAAAACTGTGAAGTGATGGGGAAAGGTCCAGGAGTAGTTCTCTGATAGGAGAGAGGCTTTCCACCAGCTCCCCTCTTACCTTTCACCCTCTGCTCCTCCTCCTACCTCTTCCTCTCTCCTCTCCACTCCACCCCATCCCTCCACTGTTCTAATCAGGCACCTGCTGTTTTTGCTTACGACATGAGTGTTCTGGGATGTCCCACTCCAAAGCTAATTTCCCAGAGAGTTCAGATATTATCTCTAAGTGTGAGCAAATCAGGAAGGTGGTGCGTAGAGGGAAGGCTAGCACAACAATCAATTTGGAAATCTGGAAGTAGCAGATCTTAAATAATGATCCATTCCTGTAGCAGAACGGAGGTGGTCTTTGTAACATGATTTGCCCACTTCCAGTAAATGTCTGAGCTATTTGAAGCTTTACAAGGTTCCCTTGGTAAAATCTATGAAGTCAGAAATCAGTCATTTTGGGTTCTCATTACTTTAAAGATCTTTCCAAAATAATCAGTCATGCTAAAATAATTACCATCTAATATTATTCACCCAAGACTTAACTGTTATAAATTGCAGTCTCAGTACAGTGAGATGAGATGCAGTGTGCATAATTTGCAAATAATATAATATATATGAATTGCTCAAAAGACAGAATCATAAATCTTGGTGCAAGTTCTATCATTATTTTCTGTCATTGTGAGCCTGCAGGTTATTTAAATTCCAGGCATGTTTGAAAATGTAAAAGCATAAATGGGTGTTTTTTATGCTGTAATTCATTAGCATGGTTCAGTTCTTATGCCCCAAGTACATCTAGAGACTTTTGATACCTTTGTACATTTATCCCTTCCATGAATTTTCAATTCAATTGAAACTAAAGGTGCAGTAAGCTATTCCATCTCTCCTGTGCTCATTGATCTTCATTGGCTCCTTGCTGACTGATGGAAAGATATTAAAAAAATCATAAATGTTTTCTAATCTCTTCACTGCTATGGGTTCATAGAATAATAGGAAATCTGCAGAAGGCCATTCAGCCCTTCCAGCCAGCACTACCATTCAATACAATCATGGCTGATCATACAACTTTGTCCCCTATCACTGCATTCTCACCATACCCCTGGGTCCCTTTGGCCAATAGGGCCACATCCAACTCTCATCAACAATTTTTTGTAGAAAGGAGTTTGACAAATTCACTACTCTCTGAGTTGAGAAGTTTCTCCTCGTCTCAGACCTAAGTGGCTTCTCCTTAGACCGTGACCCCTTGTTCATCAACATTGGGAACATTTTTCCTGTCTAGACCAGTCAGAATTTTACATGTCTCAATAAGATCTCCTCTCATCCCTGTAAATTCTACCGAGTACACCTCTGGCCTGTCCAGTCTTTCTTTGTATGTCATTTCTGAAATCCAAGAAATCAGTTTGGTGAACCTTTGCTGCATTCCCTCACTAGCAAGAATGTCTTTCCTCAGATTGGGAGACCAAAACTGTCCACATTACTCAAAGTGTGACCTCTCTATGACCCTGTACAACTGCAGTAAGACCTTTCTACTTCTATATTCAAACCCTCTTGCTCTAGAGGCCAACCTGCCCTTTGCTTTCAGCACTGCTTCCTGCCTTCTACGACTGGCTTGTCACTCCTTACCTGTTTAATCACCCACAGCTCACAGCCCTCCAAGATCTCCGTGATCCTCCTGCATTTCTGCCATTATAATCCTTTTTATTATCGGTGTTCATTCTTTTGGCGTCTGAGGTCTTAAAATTTGGCCTTCTCTTCCTCCCCGTTTCCACCTCTTTCTGTCTCTTTGACCAGATGTGATCAGATCACTGATCTGACATCTAAACTCTGTTTTTGTCTCTCCTGCCCTGTGAACATTTGCAGCACTGTTTAGTCTAACTTACTCCAAGATATCACGTTTAGACCAAATCTGTATCAGGGGAAATAATTATAATGGTAGTAAATCATTGAGAACAAAAGAAACCTTTCTTTTCATTCAAGAAGCATTGAAAGTACTTAAAGCTGAGCAGCAGCTGGAACACAATAAGAAATAATGGGCTCTTCTGAACTTTGTCAGTCGTGCCTCATGGTTACATTCTTGCACTCTAGATGGCAAAGCAAACAATTTATCAAAAAGGCTGCATAAATAAATGAGTGATTTGCTTTGTATTTTATTGCATTACAGATGACAGTAATGATAGTTTTGGGCTTTGTTGCACTTGCCTTATGTTACAGAAACACTACATCACAGTATGAACAGTATTTATTGAATGGCAAGATAGAAGTCCCTTCAGAAAATTTGTATTCAATATAACCTGAAACTCTAATGAGTGAATTGATACTGATAACAAAAAAAGTATTGACTACATTCTTATGGAGGCAGGAATTTATTTTAGACATCTTCTTTGGCTTGGCTTCGCGGACGAAGATTTATGGAGGGGTATGTCCACGTCAGCTGCAGGCTCGTTTGTGGCTGACAAGTCCGATGCGGGACAGGCAGGCACGGTTGCAGCGGTTGCAGGGGAAAATTGGTGGGTTGGGGTTGGGTGTTGGGTTTTTCCTCCTTTGCCTTTTGTCAGTGAGGTGGGCTCTGCGGTCTTCTTCAAAGGAGGTTGCTGCCCGCCGAACTGTGAGGCGCCAAGATGCACGGTTGGAGGCGAGATCAGCCCACTGGCGGTGGTCAATGGGGCAGGCACCAAGAGCTTTCTTTAGGCAGTCCTTGTACCTCTTCTTTGGTGCACCTCTGTCTCGGTGGCCAGTGGAGAGCTCGCCATATAACACGATCTTGGGAAGGCGATGGTCCTCCATTCTGACATATTTAGACATATAGCACAGTAAAGGGACCTTCCATCCCACGAGCCCATGCTGTCCAATTGCATCCATACAACCCTCATACATTTTGGAGGGTGAAAGGAAACTGGAGCATCCAGAGGAAACCCACACAGACACGGGGAGAACGTCCTTACAAACAACGTCGGATTAGAACCTGGGTCAGTGACACTGTATCAGCATTGCGCTAAATACTAATCACGCTGCCCTGAGGTGTTGAAGAAGGTGGCATTCTTGCTTTGACTCCAGTTTGCATGCCTTTCTTTTAGATGTTTCCCCTGGCGGCTCCTCTTCTGGACCCCAGGAGCCATGTCCGATGCACAGACCTAGCTCTGCACTCTGGAACAGGTGCCCAGTTGCTTTCAGAAAGAGAAAAATTCCAAAAGAAAGAACAGTGGCTATGGAAAGATGGTGATGGGCGGGGGAAGGGGGGTTTTGGAAAATGGAGAGTGTGCATACCTCTCCCTCTGTCCCTTCCTCTCTATTGCTGATCTACCCAGGTCCTTACAGTCACGTTCCTTTCTAAGACCCTCCCCTGAGCCCCGAATAACCCAATATCATTCTCCTGCCCACCTATGCCATGTGCCAATCACCATCAGAAAAGAGGTGCAGGTGCCACAAGACTTGCACCACCCGGTCCAGGAACAGTTGCTCCCCCCCTCCCCCACACCATCAGACTCCTCAATAACAATGAGGCCAAGTGGGTTTCTCAATCCCACAAAGGAGGTTTAAGAAAAAATGTTTCCCTTGTGCTGCCTTCTTAAAATGGCCTCTTGAACAAAATGTGTACTCTTTTCAAGAAGCTGAATCCATGATCTCTTCCCCTAGCTTCTCCAGGGCTGATCCCCTTCACTGCAAATGTATGAACTTTTTGGAACATGCTGTCTTTGAACCCTGCTACTAGCTCACAGTCACTTTCCAAACCCTGCAGGCTTTTGCTAAATCTGTCCTCTTAAAGGGACAGTCCCACACAATAAAGAGAACTGTGTGTAATAGTTAACCCCCTAAATTTTACCCTAAAAATTGATGCACAAAATTCAACAATTCAATGTGGATGCATACTTGTTAATTATTGAAACAAATATAAATTACCAGTTTTAAAACTACATACATGAATAAATATTATTATGTACATGTATTTCTTATTATTTATATGAATTTTTTATAACAAAATGTGCATCTAAAGTAAAAATGTGTATGTAATATATTTTTTCATGGCTAGCAGCTCTCAGACATCTGAAATTTATTGTTTTTGGCTCTTAAGTTAAGCAAGTTTGGCTGCCTCTGACCTAGACACTCACAAAGTGCTGAGAAAGATCTTTGAATTTTCATGCAAAGGCCTGGATGCAGAATCCACAAAGCTATAAACCCACTTTGCCAGGACTAGCTCTGGGACAGAGATAAATTTATAACATTGATAAGTCTTTATAATACTTAAATTGCCAACTTGGCCATAGTTCATCAGCTACCACAATGTATCTGTTAAAACTGGGTTCCACACAGTTGGGATTGGGTTAGAGAAAAAAACCCACTGCTTCTCCATCTTTGGGGATGAATTCTACTGGTTCCCAAGAGTTAGTAAGACATCCTACACACCTTCACATCGTTCCAATCAATGGAAGAGACCAAAATCTCAGTCGGTACTGTTTCCAGCCATATTTATTTATCCCATTTATAAGTAAACAAAAATAAAATAAAAATAGACTACTCGGGATACTATTCGATTTAAGTTGCCTTGAAAATAATAATGCAAATGATGGCTCATTATATTTAAACAGTGGTCCTTGGTTTTAGATCCTCCCACATCCTCTTCTTATCCCTGACAAAGCCTCTTTGGATCTTACAAATAGCAATAAAGCCTCTTCTCATTCTTGGAAACCAGCATTTTTTAGAATCTTTAATCTGAAATGTTTTATTGATTCTCATGTGTATTTACTGTGAGAAGGGTTCTCATCACTGCTGCAGTTTGAAAATGTTTTGCTGAACAGTAACAAACAGTAATCAACAAATGATACAAGAGACTTATTTTCCTTCTTTTTCATGCTGGAAAAGTCAATAATGTGGCTTTTTCTGTCCTGAGCATGCAGATTAAATTTCAGGATCGTGCAAAATCATTGAGGACCCCCACCACCCTTACTCAGCATCTTTCAGCTACTCCTGTTGGGAAAGAGATACAGGAGTATCGGAGCTGGCACCACCAGTCTGAGGAACAGATTCTCAGTGAGAGGGCTGAAAGACCAAAGGAACTCCTCACACTAACCATCTGAGACTCTCATACTTACATAATAATATCTATTTATTTATATGAATACTTGTCCTGCATATGTATTGTTTGTATATGTTATCTCTGGTTGTGTGTCTTCGTGTTTTTCACCAAGGACTGGATAACGCTCTTTTTGTTGGGTTGCAATTTTACAATCAGATGATAATAACTTGACTTGACATAAATTAACTTGACTTGATTTGATTTGACTTGACTTGAAATGCTTGTGCACTGGAAAGTCTGAGATGTAGTCATGAGATTCTTAGTAGATTTCAGGAGACCACATAGTTGAACTTTATTGTGAGCTGCCACGTCCATGGTCCCCCCCACCCCCAATCCCCTTCGTCCCTCCTTTCCCTGTCTCCTTTTGCACAGACATAATAAATTCTCACCTAGTTCCTTATCACATCCAATTAACACTTTTTGTTGGTCTGGATTCCTCCCCCTTTTTTTGAATTCTGAGACTTTCTGATATATCCTGCTTCTGCCTTTTCCGATTTTTCTTTGAAGAAGGGCTCAGATCCAAAACATCGGGAATATATCTTTGTCTCCTATAGATACTGAAAAGACCGGCTAGGTTCTTCCAGCATTTCGGTGTGTTTACTACAATCACAGCATCTGCAGCCTGTCATGTTTCATATGGTTTCAGTAGACCACATCGACCACATCACCATGTCTGTGTGGGACGGGAACATGGCCATCACACAACCCTCTCCCCTCCATCCATTCCATCGATAACTCCTCCTGCCTTGGAAAGGCACACAACATATTAAGAGATTTATCCCACCCCGGCCACGCTCTCTTCAACCCCTCCCATCAGGAAGAAGATTCACGAGGATGATTTCACTCACCACCAAATTCAAGGACAGAATTTTTTGCCGCCATCAGACTTTTGAATGAACCTGAAATAGTAAATGATACGGTGTTTACTCTTTCCCATCTCATCCCTCTCTTCGTCTCAACACTGTATTGTATCTTACTTGTACTATGCATGAGAATGCCTGACTGATCTGTTCGTAAAAGAATCTCTATCACTGCATTGTTGGTACAGGTGAGAATAAACTTAAATTTGAACTTGAACTGTAGCCAAGAGAATCAGATGTACCTTGGGGTACAAAGCAAAATGTAGCTTTCATTTTAGCCATCATTATTTTCAGTTCCAAAGCATATTTACCTTTAAGTCATTAGTCACAAATGCAGGATTAAAGTGGCAATTTTCACAGGATGTGCATCAATAATTCAGAACCACAGTCTTTTACTTTGGAGAATAATTTGCCATCTGTGTTTACTTTGAAAATTATAAGCCCCTTCAGGAAATAGGAGCAATAGGTGAGTTGTTTACCAGGTTCTGAATAGTCATGTTACTGTACTTTCTGGATCTCCTCCAGCCTCTCATTCTGAGACAAACAATGATTCATGCTTGGCCTCCCATATGAAAGATATTAACCAGATCCTGGCCTCACCCTGATCAGATCTTACAATGTTCCCAGTTTGGAATTGGCCAAATTCAAGCCCCTTTAGAAGGAGACTGAGTTACAGACTCCAGAAGAACCCCATCTGCTATCAAGAGCATGGGAAAAGGAAGAACATACATATCACAAAAGTTGTAATGTCAAGGTGCCCTTGGTGCTTTAAGGCTTATCAAGCACAGCCATCATTTATCAAGAACATATGAACATACAAATAAGTGCCGATGTAGGCTACTCGAGCTCCCTCTGCCCTAGCTGACATATCTGTAATCTCAGCTCCACATTCTCTGTTGATAGGCAGGGAACAAAGAGTGGGAATAAGTGTTTAATGCACAGAAATGCTGGAGGAGCTCAACAGGTCTCAGTGTCCATAGAAGGTAAAGATAAATAACCAAAAGTTTGGGCCTCAGCTTTTCGTCAAGGTATGAGTAAAAAGCAGGCATCTGAATAAAATGGTAGGGGGATTTTGTGGTAATAGGTGGTCCTTGTCAGATTGATGGAAAGTTACCAGTTGACTACCACAGGGTTTAGTGCTGGGATCAGAGCTATTTACAATAAATACTGATGATCTGATTCAGACAAGGGAATTTTGTGTAAATTCTAAATGAGCAGATGACACTAAGCTGGGTGGTAATGTGAACTTGAGGAAGATTCCAATAGGCTGCAGGGTGACTGGGATGGATGAGAAGAGTGTGCAAAGGCAGTATGATGTAGACAAATGGTTTTCAAACTGCCCCTAAACTCACATCCCACTTTAAGTTATCCCTCTGCCATCAGTGCTCTGTGATTAGTAAGGGATTGCTTCAGCTGGGATGTGAGTGGGAAGGGAAGGTTGAGAACCACTGCTCTTGACCCAGTTGGTACTGAAATATTTTGCTTGAGAAAAATTGATATTGGCCCATTTCCTTTGGAGTTCTGAAACAGTGCTTTGGGATTTCACCCTGTCAAGACCCCTCAGTGCAACACTGGATGTAGTTACTTAGCTTCTAGGCTGCACAGACATTCACAGTCTCTTTCCCCACTGCCTTCATCACAGCCTCAGCCCACTACACCACCTTCAGATCTCTCTTGACCCATTTCCTAATCTGCCAAAAGCAATGGTAAGGCATGTCTAGGTGCAATGCTATTACAGCGCCAGTGATCCAGGTTCAAATCTGTTGCTCTCTGTACATTCTCCCTGTGGGTTTTCCCCAGGTGCTCCAGTTTCCTCCCACCCTCCAAAATGCACGGGTTGGTAGATTGATGGCATGTAATTGGGCGGAAGGGGTTTCATGGGCCATTACAGTTAAATTTAAATGCAATCCCAACAAATCATATCGCCAACCCTGATCATTGATTTGACAAGACTTCCCTCAAACATTTGGCGGCAAGTTAAAGAGGGAGAAATGAATCTGTCATCCTCAGCACAAGTTGAGTGGCAGAGAACTGCCCACCAGCATTTGACCCGTTCAAGCCGATGGGACCAAGTGTGGAGCAGCTGATTCACTTGAGGTACGAGACCAAGGGGTTGCTAGCTAAAATTAAAGCAGCGCTGAGGCTTACTTTCTCTCAGAGATTCCATACAATCATAAGGAATAGGAGCAAGAGGAGGTCATTCAACCTTTGAACCTGCTCTGCTATTTGAAAGGACCATAGCAGATCCACCATTTCTCATTCGCTTTCCTGCCATTGATGAAATATTTATTGCCGTACACATGACAAATGCATGAATGCACTGAAATTCTTGCTTGTGCAACTCTACACAGGAATGCAAAATACACTAAGAACTGATAAGTTTAAATTAAATTACCACATGAGAGAAAGAAAGATAATAAATATCATTCCACGTGCTTCAATTTCATCTCACCCTCCAAAAATGTATGGGGTTGGTAGATTAATTGGGTGTAGTTTGGCAGCACGGGTTTCCATGCCCAGCATCAGTTCCTACCGTGCAGAGAAAATACCATAAATTAATAATAATTTAATTTAAAATGTAAAATTTCTGCATTTTACTTCTCAGTCTGAGATTCAATTTGCCACTGCCTTTGGGCTCTTGCTTTTTGATATCTCTGGAACGTCAATTGTGTTTGAAGTGTCCAAAGTGCAGAGTATGCATGGGCTACACAATCATATTCAACAATTATGTTAAATAAAATTCCATTATGCAGCGCAGAAATTATCATGATCTAAGATAGAATTTCAAGTGCAAATTGCTTCTGACATGGAGAAATAGATGCCTACTTCACTCGGAGTTAGAATGTGCTATTTTCAATTCCAAATCAAGCAGATTTATCATTTATCCCTTCCTACAATGACCTCTTTCATCTGGTATCATAAGTTGAAGACAAACTTTTAAAATTCACTTAAATTATTTTGATATTTGCTGTAGTACTGAGAATTACTCTTTGCAGTTTTGGAATGAATGGATAAAAATCACACAACATGCAATCTCAAGCAACTGGAAAAATCACTTATCCAGCATCTATCAATCCCTTTTACTGTATTTCCCCACTCCATATCTGTTGTGGTCCATATCTGGAACAAGCTGCCAGAAGAAATTATAGAAGCTGGTACAATTATGATGTTCAGAAGATATATATGGATTTGGACATATATATATATATATATATATATATATTTGGATTGGAAGTTCTTAGAAAGATGTGGACCAAATGCAGACAGAAGGCTCTAGACCAGAATGCCAGCTTGGTCAGCAGGGATGAGTTGGGCTGAAGGGCTTTCTGTGCCATATGATTCCATGGCACACCATGGAATTGGTGTGAAGGTTAGCAGGTGAAGCCAAGGCCAGGAACCTTTGAGAGAGGGAACATTGTGTTCATGGGCCTGCAAGCATGTGTGTACTTACTTACATAGAGGACATGCATGTTCATCCACAAATAGATGATGTGTGTACTTGGGATGTGTGTATTTGCACTCAGAGTATGTTTGTACATGTGTGCAGGGGTGTGAGCTCATGTACACGCTAATGACTGTGGAAGTCCCTGCTTGTGTGCATTTGCATGTCGAGGCATGAGAATGCGTCTATGCAGTAAGTGTATGAATCTATGCATGTTTAATGTGTGTCCATGCATGGACATAATTGAGAATGCGTGTCTGTATGTTTGTGTGTAAGCCCATACGGATTCATAGGTGTGTGCGTGCGCACATAGGTGTCTATGTATGTGTGTGCGTGTGCATGTTGAGGGTTTTGAAACTATGTATATGTAATGGGTGTGCCTGCATGTGTGTGCAGTGGTGTAAATGCATATGGACATTGTGGGTATGCAGTGTGAATGTGCAAATAGATATGCAGGGAGTGTGCATATATGTATAAATAGTGAGTGTGTAGGCATGCGTATGCAGTGTTTTATGTGTATATAAATATTGTGGTGTGTGCTTGCAGGATTTCTATTTTATGTGCAGTGTTCGTGCAAACAAACATCCAAGGAATGTATACATGTGTGCATGTGTCTGCGTGAGTGTGCACATGAATGTGTAGAAGATGTTATGGGTCTATCTGGGTATGCATGTGTTGTGTATGTGAATACATGTGCATATTGATTTGGTGAATATAGATGCTGTAGGTTATATATACATAGCTACAGGTAGTCCCCAACTTAAGATCAAGTTCCCTTCTGACTGTCTGGTCATATCTCGAAAAGGACTTAAATTGGAAATTCATTGTATCTGTTTTATCATGTTTTTATACAACATGGTGGCCACCAAGGCCAGCTCTCGCGAGAAGTTAGCCACTCTGCCATAGGTCCTATTTTCCATAGATAGGGCCCTACTTTCACCCCAAAAGTGTAATTTTTATATTTACATATATTTTTTCTTTATTTGTTTTATTTATACAGTATTTTTTCAGTCATAAGTCATGTAGGTCGGAAGTCGGGGAACTACCTGTACAGAGAAGAGGTGGAATATCCCGTGTTATGGTGCAAGAGTAATAATCTGGAGATGATCGTGGACTTCAGGAGGATGAGGAATGACCACCTTCCACTACACATCAACAACTCTGTAGTGGAGAGAGTGGAGACACCAAGTTCCTTGGAGTTCACTTAACCAGTGACCTATCATGGACACTCAGTATCTCTTCACTTGTCAGGAAGGTGCAACAGCGACTGCACTTCCTGCAAAGACTGAAGTGGGCAAGGCTACCGGCCACCATCATGTCAACCGGAGCTCTATTGAGAGTACTCTGGCCAGCTGCATCATAATATGCTGCAGAGAAGTGGATTGGAGATCAATCCACAGGACCATAAGAGTGGCAGAGAGGATCACTGGGTTGCCCTCCCCTCCATCGATGTGATCTACTGGGATCATTGTCTGAAAATGGTGCACAAAATTGCTGAGGACCCCCTCCACCCCACACACAGCATCTTGCAGCCGCTTCAATCAAGGAAGAGATACAGGAGGATCAGGGCCAGCACCACCCAGCTGAGGAACAGCTTCCTCCCACGGGCAGTGAGACCAAAGGAACTGCACACACTAAACACCCGAAACTCTCAGTTGCACAAAACAAAATTTTTTTTTTTGTAGAGATAAAATACTTGTCATGCATGTATATTGCTTGTCTGTGTGTGTGTGTGTGTGTGTGTGTGTGTGTGTGTGTGTGTGTGTGTGTGTGTGTGTGTGTGTGTGTGTGTGTGTGTGTGTTTTTCCTGTATATGGGGACAGAAGGTCTGTGTAACATTAGTTGCCATTCTGGACACATGAGACCTGCTGAGTTTCTCCAGCACTTTTGTATATTTACTACAATCACAGCATCTGAAGACTTTTTTGTTTCTCTGTGTTACCATTGACTGTTTGGGAATGTGCAAACACACATTGGGCTTGTGCATGCGCTCCTGATTTTTTAATTTTAATTTCATTTTAATTTAGACATACAGCACAATAACAGGCCATTCCAGTCCATGAGCCCATGCCACCCAAATACCCCAATTAACTGACAACCTCAGTATGTTTTTGAAGGGCGGAAGGAAACTGGAGCACCCGGAGGAAACACACGCAGACATGGGGAGAATGTACAATCCCCTTACAGACAGCTCTGGATTCAAACCCAGATTGCTGGTCTTGTAATAGCGTTGCACTATTGAATATAGGATTCCGATATAAGATGTAAGCATCATCACTTCCCACTGAGACCACCAAGGGTTAAAGATTGAACATTCAGATGTGGTGCTGGAGTAACAATTCCCAGAGAAGATGGTTTTCGGAAATTACTGCTGCCTGCAATAACTTCTAATTAGATGTTATTGTTGGTGTATCCTGCATGATACATCAATACAGTTTGTGTTGTGTTGTAAAAGCACTGAGTTGTGATGATAAGAGAATTAATGTCCCACCTGGCTGCTACAGGGCTGTCCAACTGGTGTGCCTTCTACAAGCCAGGTCAGAGCTCTCCCTGATGAAGAATAGACCTGACAGTTGTGGCCTTCAGTTGAGACGTGGGTGGGAATTACATCATATATGACCCCACCAATCCACCCACACTGACTTTGATATTAATTAGCTGTGCTTTTGACTTTTAACTACCAACATCTTCCTGCTGAAAGATGTTCTGTTGTATAGAAGAACCAGCATTTGCTCCAATGTCAAATATCTGACAGATTTGTGATAATGGAATTTAGAATTTACCTTCATTGGTAGCTTTATTACACACTCAAACCCTCTCAAGTGCTCCATGTATTATCTATTGCTTGTTAAAAGTATCATCAAGCCAACTGGTCTTTATTCATTCATGAGATGGGAATGTTGGCAACACAATCAGGATTTAATGCCTGAGAAGCTTGAAATAGGTCGAAGGGCTGTTGTTTCAGACAATCTTTAGTTACAATGATACTCCAGAAGGCAACTTGAGTAGTGAATAATGAGAGTTATTGTCATATACATGAGTACAGGTGCACTGAAATTCTTACATTCTGTAGTCATACAGGCACATCAAGTACACCAACTACAATGGTGAATATTAAATTATCACAAAATGCCAAGACAGCAGAAGAAATAATAAATTTAAAAGGAGAGTTAAATTTAAAAGGAGAGTTAAAATAAGTGATATTTTAATAGAGCAGATGAATATTTTGGTGGACTTGGAGTGGTTTATGGTTAGGGCTACAGTAGTTCAGGCAGATTCAAGCGCCTGAGAACTGTGGGATAAAAACTGGAGATACTGGACTTCAGGCACAAGGTAGCCTGAAGGTAGCAGTGAGAAGAAGTTTGACCAGGGTGATGGAATCCTTTATAATGGTGGCTGCCTTCTTGAGGAAGTGTTTCACCTCGATAATGGACAGGAGGTCAATTCCTGTGACGGACCTGGCTATGTTTGCTGCTACCACCTTCTGCGTTCCTGGGTACTTGAATTACCAGACCAGACTCTAATACAACCAGTTAGCGTACTTACCATGGTACGTCTGTAGAAGTTTTACAGAGTATTCAATGGCATGCCAAATCTCCTCAGACTCCTTAGAAAGTAGAGGCATTGGGGTGCCTTCTTCATGGCTGCCTCTGTGCACAAGCTCTATGAGAGGACTTCTGAAATATGGACTCACAGGAACTTGAAGGAACTAAGCCTCTCCACCATTGTCCTGTTACTGAAGACAGGTGCACGATCCTTTGTCTTTCCCTACCTAAAGTCTGCCTCAGTTTATCAGGTCCATACTGGCTCATGGTGAAGCAATCTCATCAGTCCCACCTCTTCTTTGGCTTGGCTTCGCGGACAAAGATTTATGGAGGGGTAGAGTCCACGTCAGCTGCAGGCTCGTTTGTGGCTGTCAAGTCCGATGCGGGACAGGCAGACACGGTTGCAGCAATTGCAAGGGAAAATTGGTTGGTTGGGGTTGAGTGTTGGGTTTTTCCTCCTTTGTCTTTTGACAGTGAGGTGGGCTCTGCGGTCTTCTTCAAAGGTGGTTGCTGCCCGCCGAACTGTGAGGCGCCAAGATGCACGGTTTGAGGCGATATCAGCCCACTGGCGGTGGTCAATGTGGCAGGCACCAAGAGCTTTCTTTAGGCAGTCCTTGTACCTCTTCTTTGGTGCACCTCCATCTCGGTGGCCAGTGGAGAGCTCGCCATATAGCACGATCTTGGGAAGGCGATGGTCCTCCATTCTGGAGACGTGAACTACCCAGCGCAGTTTGATCTTCAGCAACGTGGATTCGATGCTGTTGGCCTCTGCCATCTCGAGTACTTCGATGTTGGAGATGAAGTCGCTCCAATGAATGTTGAGGATGGAGCGGAGACAACGCTGGTGGAAGCGTTCTAGGAGCCGTAGGTGATGCCGGTAAAGGACCCATGATTCGGAGCCAAACAGGAGTGTGGGTATGACAACGGCTCTGTATTCGCTAATCTTTGTGAGGTTTTTCAGTTGGTTGTTTTTCCAGACTCTTTTGTGTAATCTTCCAAAGGCGCTATTTGCCTTGGCGAGTCTGTTGTCTATCTAGTTGTCGATCCTTTCATCCGATGAAATGGTGCAGCCGAGATAGGTAAGCTGGTTGACCGTTTTGAGTTTTGTGTGCCCAATGGAGATGTGGGGGTGCTGGTAGTCATGGTGGGGAGCTGGCTGATGGAGGACCTCAGTTTTCTTCAGGCTGACTTCCAGGCCAAACATTTTGGCAGTTTCCGCAAAACAGTCCCACCTACTCTTCCCATATATCCCTGTATCCCTTCAACCTATATTTTTAAGCAGATGTGAAAAGGTTAACTGCATCAGGGAATGATTTTCTATGGCAGGTTAACCTAACCATCACATCTTTGAATATCCATGCAGTCGAGGACATCCACGAGCTCATTTTTCACCAACAGTCCCTGAGTTCCAGATCTAACCTAAAGACCATTCACAAATTTCACTGAAAGTAATAGAGATAAAGTCTGCAATCTGAGCAGATTGAGTGTCTGTTCACAAAGGCCCCACACCATCCACTGAAAAACAAAAGATCTCTGAAGGCAAAGATATTCTGGTAAAAAAACTCAGTGTTTTGAAGACACGTAACTAAAAACAGAAAGCGCAGGAGATCGAGTAGTGTCCGTTGAAAGAAAGACAAGGTTCATGTTTGAGGACCGAATCCTTTCAACTGAACTGGGATAAAGAGCAAATAAGTTGGCATTAAGTTGTAGGGAGGGTCGGTGAGGCCAGTGTTGGTGAGGAGTTAAGTTGTAAATCTTACTTTCCACTCTGACAACAGGTCTTCATGCCACAATATTAACTCAGTTCCTTTATTTCCCCACAGGTACCTGATATTGCTGAGTGTTTTATGTTATTATTTCATATTTCCAGTATCTGCAGATTTTTGATCTTTAGGTCTCTCATTTTCAGACCTGAGTGCAGGTTGATTTCGATAGACTGGAGAGATCCGCATTGCAATGTGAAGGCAGAGAGGTATTCTGAGAGATGTCACAGCAAGTACAGTCTGTCAGCTCAGTACACTTAGGCAGAGCACATTGAGGCAGAATAAAACAGTTGTGACAGAATTGAAATCCTTGGAGATGACCATGGAGGCAAGTCGAAGGAGATGACATTGTAACTCCAAAAAGGGCAGGAGGAGAGAGGAAAGGTCTGATGTCTACAAGTTGCCAGAGAGGGCACTGGGGTGAAAGAGGATGAGCAAAAATGGACAACCTTTGGAAGCAACAAATTTAGAAATTGTTCCCATTGAATTTGTGGTGTTCAGCAACACACTTCGTAGAATGTATAATTGGTTCCATTGTAAGAGTTTATAAAAGCTTGGGTTAAATTTCAAATAAATTGTTTTCAAAATGCTTTGTGCAAACATTTTCACACTATGAAAACAATTATGTTGAAGTAATAATTGCAAAACAATGTGAGATTGGATGTGTACCTAGAGACGTGATGCACTCCATTGAACAGTTTGGGGGCATCATATACAGTTGACAGCAGAGAGTTCTGGAGATGGAATGGCACAGTTAGCGTAGCAGTTAGGGTAATGCTGTTACAGCGCCAGCAATCGAGACTGGGGTTCAAATCCAAAGAGTTGGTACATTCTCCCCGTCTCTGCGTGGATTTTGCCTAGGTGCTCCGGTTTCCTTCCACACTTCAAAATGTACTGTGGGTTGTAGGTCAATTGGGTGTAAATGGGTGGCACAGGCTCATGGGCTGAAGGAGCCTGTTACTGTGCTGTATGTTTAAATTTTAAAAATGTAAAAAAGAAGGTTCAAGGGTCCTGAAGGTCCATTTCAACTCTGTCTGAAGTCCCGGTTTCCTTGTGGCTTCTTACTTCATCTGCAGTGATCATCCCAGCGAAACTCCACTGACTACGTCAATGTACTAGTCAATCCGTGCTGACAAAACCATAAAGTATACAATACAGATTTATTAGATTACGTTAGCGGGAGATAGGAATATTGAGTTCAGGTAGACAATGTCACCTTAGTTAATATCAACCCTCACTCAAACATTTATGGCATTTTTTTGGCAGCATATCTCTTACAAGTTGCTAAGCATATCTCTTTGAATTCTTTTGAGGTACATTGTTACAGTTCTTTATTTATTGTCCATGTAAATCTCTTTAGACGATAGTGGCAAGCCACCTTATTGACTCATTATAGTGTGATGCCAAACAGCGCAGATGGGGAAGTAGTACCAGGATTTGAACATAGTGTAAAGGGGAGAAGTTCAAAGTATTTGAACGTCTTATTCATTGTTTGGGAGCCAGACTGAAGGTCACCACAGTGTTAAAAGGGGGCTGAGTGTGTGGACATCATTAGCTTTTAACAGCACTGGAGGAAGCCCTTTAGTTCTTGAGTCCATGCCAGCTCCTCACTTCCTTTCCAATTCCATTACATGTACAATAAATAATGCAAAAGTCCACATTGCACGAATAAATAAGAATCGCAAAAATAGATTTAATCCATTACAATTCCAGAACTGATTAAGGAGTTATTCCTGCACCTTATTTTTCTCATTTACAGATCCACTATCCTTTTGTATTTACCAGTACGATGGGTAATTTACACTGCCCAGTTTACCAATGCACCTATCTTTGGAATGGGGACAAAACCAAAGCATCTGACCACAGTCAGAGAGAGAAGCTGCAAACTCCACCACAGCCAGGTCCCTAGAACTGTCAGCAAATTGCCCTCACTATCGCACCATGCACCCCCAACTGCTCACACCTAAAACACATTCAGGTGCCCCAAAGAGCTTCATGGTCAAGGAACCATTTTTGAAAAGTAGCCCTTGCGGTCATTTAGAAAATGTGGCAAGCAATTTTAGCACAGGAGGATTCTCAAAGAGAACTGTGAAGCCTGCTAATAATTTTCTGTTACAGATATTTGGTTGAGGAATAAACATTAATCAGGCCATCATGGAGAAGATTTCTGTTCCTTTTTAATGTTGTGCCATGGAATGATATCCACCTCTGGAAGGTACAAGTGGGCTATCGACAATGCAAACATGATGCAAGCTCAAGGAATAAAATACGAAAGTCTACAGGCACTGTGGTTGAAGTAAAAACACACTGCTGGAGAAACTCAGCAGGTCAAACTGTGTACTTTATATAGTAAAGATTTTTTCTTTGGCTTGGCTTCGCGGACGAAGATTTATGGAGGGGGTAAAAAGTCCACGTCAGCTGCAGGCTCGTTTGTGGCTGACCAGTCCGATGCGGGACAGGCAGACACGATTGCAGCGGTTGCAAGGGAAAATTGGTTGGTTGGGGTTGGGTGTTGGGTTTTTCCTCCTTTGCCTTTTGTCAGTGAGGTGGGCTCTGCGGTCTTCTTCAAAGGAGGCTGCTGCCCGCCAAACTGTGAGGCGCCAAGATGCACGGTTTGAGGCGTTATCAGCCCACTGGCGGTGGTCAATGTGGCAGGCACCAAGAGATTTCTTTAGGCAGTCCTTGTACCTTTTCTTTGGTGCACCTCTGTCACGGTGGCCAGTGGAGAGCTCGCCATATAATACGATCTTGGGAAGGCGATGGTCCTCCATTCTGGAGACGTGACCCATCCAGCGCAGCTGGATCTTCAGCAACGTGGACTCGATGCTGTCGACCTCTGCCATCTCGAGTACCTCGACGTTAGGGGTGTGAGCGCTCCAATGGATGTTGAGGATGGAGCGGAGACAACGCTGGTGGAAGCGTTCTAGGAGCCGTAGGTGGTGCCGGTAGAGGACCCATGATTCGGAGCCGAACAGGAGTGTGGGTATGACAACGGCTCTGTATACGCTTATCTTTGTGAGGTTTTTCAGTTGGTTGTTTTTCCAGACTCTTTTGTGTAGTCTTCCAAAGGCGCTATTTGCCTTGGCGAGTCTGTTGTCTATCTCATTGTCGATCCTTGCATCTGATGAAATGGTGCAGCCGAGATAGGTAAACTGGTTGACCGTTTTGAGTTTTGTGTGCCCGATGGAGATGTGGGGGGGCTGGTAGTCATGGTGGGGAGCTGGCTGATGGAGGACCTCAGTTTTCTTCAGGCTGACTTCCAGGCCAAACATTTTGGCAGTTTCCGCAAAGCAGGACGTCAAGCGCTGAAGAGCTGGCTCTGAATGGGCAACTAAAGCGGCATCATCTGCAAAGAGTAGTTCACGGACAAGTTTCTCTTGTGTCTTGGTGTGAGCAAGATAAAGATACAATAACCAACATTTCTGTTTTGAGCCCTTCATCAAGATATGGACAAAATGTAGATAGGCGTCTGAATTCAGGGTAGAAATGGTCAGTCAACGACTCAGGTAAGCACCTTTCACTGAATCATTTCTACCCACACATGCTATCTGACTCACTGAATCCCTCAGGCAGCTCAGTGTTTGCTCACACCATTGATTGATTTGGGTATGTGACAGACTAAATATTTAGCAAGAGCAGAGGACAGATGGTCATATGGATCACAGGCACAAATCAATACATGTGCACACACACACACACACACACACACACACACACACACACACACACACACACATAAATCCATACACACACACACACACACACACACACACATAAATCCATACACACACACACACACACACAAATTCACACACATTAATCCATAGACACACACACATCCATATTACACACACACTTGTGGCAGAGCACATAATATGGAAAGAAATGTTCACCAATTAACCTGACTTCCAGTTTAATGTGTCTCAGAAAGATATGAATCATTGTTTCCTTGTGTGAGTGAGTTGAACCCTTGTGAAGTGGATGAGATTAAGGAGTAATTATCGACTGGAACCTCTGTAAAGGGAAGCTTGTGTTCACCCAAGGAATGAATGTTTCATTTACATTTGGACATACAGCATGGTAGCAGACCATTTTAGCCCACTAGTTCATGTTGCTCAATTTACATCCAATTTACCTACACCGTCCCCACCCCTCAGTACATTTTGAACAGTGGGAGGAAACTGGAGCCTCCAGGGAAAACCTACGCAGACATGAGGAGAACGTAAGAACTCCTTACAAATAGCGTGGAATTCGAACCTCAGTATCGATCACTGGTGCTATAATTGCACTAAATGCTACGCCAACCGTGCCACCCTGAGGTGTTGAAGAAGGTGGCATTCTTGCTTTGACTCCAGTATGCAAGCCTTTCTTTTAAATGTTTCCCCTGGCGACACCTTTTCTGGACCATGTCCGATGCACAGACCTGGCTCTCTGATCTCTGGAACAGAGAGAGAAAAACTCACCTTCTGACCTACCCAGGTGCTTACACTCACCTTCCTTTCTAAGACCCTCTCCGGAGCCTCCAGTCACCCAATATCATTCTATTGCCCAGCTACTCCATCTGTGGTTAGTGCAACACTATTACCACTAATCCGGGTTCGAATCCTGTGTTGCCTGTATAGAGTTTGTATGTTCTCTTCATTTCTGCATAGGTTTCCACTGGGTGTTCTGGTTTCCTCTCACCCTCCAGTAATGCATTGGCTTTGTCTCTCAAATGGAGTATTTGGGTGGCACAGGCTTGTGGGCTGGAAGGACCTGTTACCATGTCTGAATTTAAAAAAGGGGAAAGATCAATGATCCCTGAAATTCTCTCACTTAACCACATCCTCAAGGATACTCTTTGCGTACTCCTAATATTAATACTGAACAATCAGCATATGAAGCCATCACCAGTTTAATCTTACTTTTAAATGAAGTGGAAATTATCTTTGGTTCTGAAATTTCCATGGTAACATCAGCTCTTTGCTTTTGGAAGGAGAGTGACTGAGGCTAATTTGGAAAGTGTGAGCTTTCTTGCAACTTAAAGAGAAATCAAACCCAACATTCAATATCAGGAGCCACACTAGAGCATTGTTAAAGGTCAGAGCAGTTTTTGAATGAGAGGTGATGATCACTTTGAAGAAGCTCCCTTTCATTGTTATATTTTAATTTAGATTTTTTGGGTAACAGTCCCTTCTGGCCCATGAGCCGGTACTGACTGCCCAAATACACCCAATTCACCTAAAACTGCCTGTACATTTTGAAGGGTGGGAGGAAACCAGAATATCCAGAAGAAACTCATGCATACTCATGAGGAAAACGTACAAACTCTTTACAGACAGCATCTGATGCGAACCCCAGTCACTGGTACTGTAACAGCGTTGCGCTAAGACCTACACTAATCGTGCCGCCCTGCATTGGTTGCCAAATATTCAGAGGAAACAAGAAAAAGAGCAAAGTGAAGCCAGTGGCTTCACTTCAGCTGCTGGTCGTCAGGTGCTGCAGGAGGTGGGCTGTAGATCTTGGCCAGATGAGAATTCCTCCAGATTCCTCTATTGCCATGTAATAGTCCAGAACATGCATTTTATTGCACAAACTTGCCTTGTGCCTGCCATAAGGCAGACAAACAGTTGGTCTGAGTGTTGCCTGGCACCCCTTACGGTACGTGAGAAAGAGAAGCAAAAGAGAGTTCCTTCAGGGAACCCTGGATTCGCCTCCAGCGCTCCCACAGCCTCTGCAGCCACACAAACTCCTGTTCAATCCATCAGAAACATGAGCTCCAGATTCAAACCTCTGACACAATCTGGAAGTCTTCAGCACCCGAGGCCCTTCAGGAGCCCTTATTACCCTCTCAAATCCTGGCTCCGATACCTGATTCCCATGAGCCAGTCTCCAGCAGCCTGCAGCTCATGTAGTTTCCCCGACTCCAAGTCATCCGTAGCTTGTGTGGGTCCTCAGCCCTAAGCCCCTCACTGGTCTGGTGCTATGATCACTGTCCTGTAGGTTTGTCTTCTCTTTTTCTCCTCCTCAATGGGGTGTGTTCTCTCTGCCCTGTGCCAGTCCATTGCCCCCCCCCCCCCCCCCCCACTCCACCCCAGAGTCTGCAACTCCTTGTAGCTGCTGTTGATCTTGGGCAAAGACCTGAGGTTGCAGGATTTAGTTTAAAAACTTTAGTTCCTTTAACAGAGCCTTCGGCACAAGGACTGGGCAGCTGAACCCTTGGGAGCACGGGTGCGTTTCCACTTTTCACTGACATTACAGCAGGGTCCAGCAGCACTACCATATATTTTTTTTCTCACTGGAGTCACAAGTCACGCTGGAATCTGGAGCAAAAAAAAAACAACAGGTTGCTAGATGGAGATTTGGGTCAAGACACAAAAATATTCTCACCTCTGAAGCACAAGCCCCATGCCAGAAATATGAACCCATAACCAGATTAACCCCAAAGTTCTTCATGAAGTTGTCAGACCAGTTGAGTGCAGAGTACGTGGCAGAAAGCTAACTGGCATATGACCATAACCATTTATCTGCCATTTCCTGTTGCTACATTAAAATAATAAGCATGTGCCAAAGGTAAGTTTGAGTGTTAAGAGAAATTGCCATACATCAGAATGTAGATGTGACAGATGCATCTAGTAATGATCCTTGTTTGTGTATCTAAGGAGAGGCCAATATTCCTTTTCCAAAGTACCTGCTGTGGTATTCCCTAAAGAAATGTTTTACTGGATTTGATGAGGGGTTGTAAACATGAGTCAGGGGTAAGGAAATGTTTGATGGATGAGTAGATGATGGTGGGGGGGGGGGGTGGGGTGGGAACAGTGATAGAGATGTGGGGAGGAGCTGATGAGGTGGAAATGAAGAGATGACAGTGTTGCGTTGAGATGATAGGGATGTGGGGAGGAGGTGATGAGGTGTTAGAACTTTACTGGAAATATACTTCAATCAAGACTTTTTTCACTTTTCTAAATTTTGGAAGATACAAGCCTACCCTGTCTAATCTTTCCTCATGAGACAATTTGGCCTTCCAAACACAACTCATGTTATCCTTCTCCATTTTGCTTCCAATACACTCTCTCTTCCTTCTTAAATAAGGGGATCAATACTTTGCATAATACAGTAGAAGTCCAAAAATCTTGATACCAGAAATCTGGACCACCCAAGAATCGAGACTTTTCAAAAACCTGCAAACTTTTTAAATTGTGTGTGTGTGTGTGTGTGTGTGTGTGTGTGTGTGTGTGTGTGTGTGTGTGTGTGTGTGTGTGTGTGTGTGTGTGTGTGTGTGTGTGTGTGTTTGTGTAAGCGCCACAGATGCACAGCAGTAACGAGTCACTACCGCAACAGACACAACGGAAGTTGAGGAAATGATCGAATAAATAGTTTTTTTTGTACTTTGTATTTTATATGAAAAAGTTTTATTAAAAAATATAAATAAATAAATAGTCTGGCTTAAATAGCTTCTGCTTTCTTTCACAATGTGCATTTTTAGACATAATTTCAAGCATTACATACTTTTTTGTAGTGAAAAATTTTGTTTATATTTTTGTCGTGTTGACTTTATTTTTCTTTTAAACTGCTTGTTTTGATAAATGAAGCGTGTTGTATTTGCTAATGAATCAACCATCAAAATTTACCTGTTCATCTTTTCTTTATTCCTCCTTAAATTTGAATTTTAAAAGTACTGCCCAAGAATTCGGCAAACCCGGACTAGCCCAATCCCGGAGCAGCTGGATTTTCAGACTTCTACTGTACTCCAAAGATACTTTCACCATTTATCGTTACGTTTGACTCCTTTCACAATAAAAACTATCAACCTGTTAGCTTTTCTAGTTACTTGTACTAACATTCTAACACGTTACTGTACATACACTAGCACAGTCAGATCATTCTAAATTTCAGAATTCCTCAATCTCTTACTATTCAGAGAAAATGATTTGTTAATGTTTTCCTTCAAATTTCTCATGTTGCCTTCCTTTTACCCAATCTGCCCAGTCACTTAACCTATTCATATAACTTTGCATCCATTTTATGTTTTCCTCTCAATTTACTTTCCTGTCTATCATGGTCCGCGAGCGTTCCACCCAATTTACACCCCATTAACCTACACCCCCAGTGCGTTTTGAATGGTGGGAGGAAACTGGAGCCCCTGGGGAAATCCCATGCAGACACGGGGAGAACATACAGACAGCACGGGATTTGAGCCCCAGTCCCATTCACTGGCGCTGTAAAGGAGTTATGCTAACTGCTTCACCAACTGTGCCATCTTTTCATCTAAATCATTCATATAAATTGTGGAAACATTGATATTCCAGAAGATGTGGAGTCGTAATGTTTAGTGACTCCAGTAGATCTGTAAAGCAGACAAAGATTTTCCATCAGCAGAAATTGTCTAGAGCCTCTTACAGTCTGGGAAAGAGATCCCTCCCAGAGTTATTGAGTGTCCATGGATTTGCCTCCAGTATTCACATAGCCTCCACAGCCACACAGTTCAAATCTAAATCATTGCCAACTTGAGCTCTCGATACAAACCTCTGACACAAACAGGAAAACTTCATCACCCCTCGGCACCCTCTCACATCCCAGCTCTGATACCTGGTACCTGGTCAGTCTCGAGCCAGTCTCCAGCAGTCTGCACCCTGGCTTGAGTCCTTTGACCACAGGTGGCAGGAATCCTCTGGTTTATCACTGGTTCGCCTATGTGGTCACTGACCCATTGCAACTCCTAAGGTTTCATCCTTTGAAGTCAGGTCACTGATGTTAAATCAGTAGTTTTCAAACTGTCCCCCTAAGCTCACATTCCACCTTAAGCAATTCCTATGCCATAAGTGTTCTGTGATTAGTAAGGGGTTGCTTAAGGTGGTATGTGGGTGGGAAGGGAAGGTTGAGAACCACTCCTCTAGACTCAATTGTTACTGAAATATTTTGCTTGAGAAAAATTGTCATTGGCCCATTTCCTTTGGAGTTATGAAACCGTGCACATAACGAGTCAATTAGGTACAATTAAAGCAGTAGTTTTCAAGAGGTGAAATTTAAGTCAAATTTTACTGGGAAATGCTTGGAACAGACAAGTGATTTTTGTTTATGATCAAGACGAAAATTCATCTTCATTTTCTTCATTTATCCTTGAATTTTTTCAATCATGTGTATGATTATATTGAAGCAAAACCATAGTAAGTTGGTCTATCAATGGTTCAAGTGGTATAAACCTCTCCTTGGGACTGCAATCCTCATTTTGCAATCCAATGTAAAAATCAGCATGCCGAAGCTTCTCGATACACATTTCATCAGCGAGATTTTATTCTTGTTGAGTAGTTGCTCATTGGATTTGAATTGGAAGGTCTTCCAAAATCTTATCATTTACAAAGGAAATCGTGACAGAGTGGTTGTTAACTGTCATTTCTAGAAGCTGGTTTTAGCCTTAGCAGCAACAGAAATATTAAAAATGCATCTGTTGGTGAAGCTAATTCTCTGGTGTTTTATGAGTGTTTATTTTTATTGCAAAAGCTTCAGGCATGTTGTTAAAGCATCTTTCCCTGCTGTGTCTACGACTTAGAGATCTTGGTTACCTTTTTCCTCTGGAAGGCAATTAATTCTTCCAGAGGTCTCAATTATTATTTTAAATAAATCTGTGTTTAGGCGGATACCTCGGCCTTTTTCCACCCCACATAGATTTGATGAACTTGTTAGTTAATAGGATTACTGTGTTTTGCGCTGCTTAGAAAATCATAGGATTTCAGAGTACATAGAGCACTCTTTTCACTGCAAACAAAGATGAACTTCAAACCACTGATAAAACATAATATCATGAAATGTTTTGAAAGATTGGCTATAACTCATGTAAACTTCATGTTGGATACTGATACAACATATCCACAGCAGATGCTCTCTCCTAGGCTGAACATTGAGCCTTGGAACGCCTGGACAACAGACAGCTATGTCAGACTACAGCTCCACTTTCAACACAAAATAGTACCCAACAAACTCATCACAAACTCCATGACCTTGGTTTCAGCATCTCTCTCATCAATGGGATCCATAACATCCTATGCATTCAGTGAGGATTGTTGACCACATGATCATCCCCAACACTGTGCACTCAGCTCCCTCCTAATACTTCCTGCCTGACTGGTCCGATTCAATAGCCCAGAAAGTATGTCAGTGCCTCGACTTGCTCAGAAGTTTGAAGAAATTTGGCATGTCATCTGCGTCCCTTAATTCCTTTGAATCACCATTGAAAGAATCCTGACAGGGTGCATCACTGCATGGTGTGGCAACTGCTCTGCACAAGACTGCAAGAAACTGCAGAAGATTGTGAATGTGGATCAAGGCATCACACGCACACACACACACCTCCCTCTCCTCCATCGACTCCACCTATACTTCCTGGCCGCCTTGAAAAAGGCACACTCTCTTCATCCCTTCTGATTATAAAGAATTGACGAGGGTAGGGTGGTAGATGTCTACATGGATTTAGTAAGGCATTTGACAAGATCCCCCATGAGATCCTTGGCACGTGGGATCCATGGAACCTTGGCTGAGTGGATAAAAATATGGTTTGCAGGTGGAAAGCAGAGTAGTAGTAGTGGAAAGAAAGTATTCTTCCTGGAGATCAATGACTAGTGGAGTGCCGCAAGAATCTGTTATATCTGAGTAATTTTAACCCCTAAATGGCTGAAAGATCCTCTCACTATTTTAAATGGAATATTATCATAGAACTATTCAAGGGAAAAAAGGTTACTTTTGTGCAAATTAAGCTTGTAACCTGAAAAAAAGACTAAAGTTTGATAATAATTTTAACATAGAACATTCTGGATGTGAGATATAAAATAACAAAAGATCATCAGCATTGAAAGTGAAACTTCTGGTCGCCCAAACGACAGGAAGGACATCAATAATAGAGATCTCTAATACCATTACTTGGTGGTGAAATGGCAACTCTCTGCTTCCAGAAATTTGCCAAGAGAATCTCTATTGGACTGCCTCCAATACCAGAATCTCCGTTCTCAAATAAAGGGCCCAGAAAGAGTGCAGAGAAGATTGACTGGGATGTTGCCGGGTCTTCAGGAGTTGAGTTACAGGGAAAGATTAAACAGGTTAGGATTCCTTGGAGCGAGGAAGAATAAGGGGAGATTTGATCAGTTTACAAGATTATGAGAGGTGTAGAGTGGATGCGAGTCGGCTTTTTCCACTTAGCTTGTTGGAGATAAATACGAGAGGTCATAGTTTTAAGCTGAAAGGGGAAAGATTTAGGTGGAACATTAGGGGAACTCAGTGTGAAATGAGCTGCCATCTGATGTGGTGCTCGATCATACGTTTTAAGAAGAAATTGGATAAATACATGGATGGGAGAGATTTGGAGGGTTATGAAATGGGAGCAGGTCAATGGGACTGGCAGAATGAATGATGGTTGGCACAGACCAGAAGGGCCGAATGGCCTGTCCTCTGTGCTGGAGTGTTCTATGGTTCTACATACAGGAATTGTGGGTTAATTGGGTGGCACAGGCTCGTGGACCAGAAGGGCCTGTTACCATGCTGTATGTCTAAATTTAATTTTTAAATAGGTTTACAAATTTGATATCAGACAGGTTTAGTAGTCCATCTGCTTCCAAAATGTTAGACTTTTCTTGTCAATCTTTATTACAAGAAATCAAATCATGGACAAGAAAATTTTAAGCCATGTCATTTAGAGTTTCCTTCTCTTTCCACTGAGTCTTTTACCAGAAGGCACAGTCTAATTAGCCTTTCTGCTTTACTTAGTGTCAATCCTAATGATGTTCAATGTTAGTTGGTTCTGTTTCTACTTAAGGATGTGAAAGGAGTGTCAATCTGTGACACGAGAACAGTGCCAGGCCACAGCAATGTATCTCAGTCCCACTGTCCAATATAATATGACATTTAGTTTGTGATCTCCTTGCTTTATGATCTGTTGATCAAATGCCCCAGCAATTCAGAACAGCCTGGCCTGTGATATCCTGGTAAATGACACAAATGTCTATTGGTCTGCCCTGACAATCCTCTTTGCCATGGACAGCAGAGAGATCTGGGATATCACTGACATCACTGCCCCTCTTGCTAATGTGGATATCAGGGATAGGATGAGCTCTGCTGCTCCCCTCCTTCCTGTCATCCTCTACTTCTCTACATCCACCTTAAGATGACAAGACATAGTGATTTAATGAGAACACTTCAAGGATTAATTCTTTTTAAAGCATCCTCCTCCATGCTTCATAAGTGCAGAATTGATTCTCTCTGCTGATCAGATGGCAGAGAATCTGTTGCCTGTGTTTTGGAAGCATGGTGCGAAATGGTTTGGAAGTATTTCAATTCAGAGCAAGAGGTGATAATGCTTTAAATGTTAATCTTTACCCGCAACTTGAAAAACATCATGTACATATTTTTTTCTTTATAAAATAATGCCATAAATTAAAAGTTATGTCATGTGAAAGTTTGAGTCAGAAGCAGAAACACACACTAGGCCAGGCAATATCTGTGGAGATGGAAACAGAGGTGATGTTTCCAGTCAGAGACCTTTCTCATCTATATTGGGTTGACTTCTGATGAGGAATCTCTGACTGGAAACATTAATTCTGCTGGATTGAGACCACCCGCAAATTGGAGGAACAACACCTTGTCTTCAGTCTGGGCACCCTCCAACCGGATGGCATCACTAGTGTCACTAGACAGGCCGGCGCCAAGAGCCTTTGAAAAAGCTTTGGAGAGTGCCCAAGAGACTTCACTAATGGATTGTTGTTTACAAAAAGGCAACAGCTGAAAGAACTCATTGGAGCCAAAGGCTGTCTGGGAGTGCAGCTTGCTGTTCTAAGAGGGTCATGTGGTTTTGCAAGCAGAGAGAGTAAAACAGGTTTTTTCTCTGAGAGAGAGAGAGAGAGAGTCAGCAGCAGCAGCTGGGACTGGAACAGGACAAGCTGTCAAGCTTGTGGAAAACCCCATTTGGAAGATGGGTTGTGACTGCTTAGTTCAGCCTGGTCAAAGCCTTTGTGGTTCATGCAAGGGCTACCAAATGTTTCACTTGAAATAAGAGAAACAAAAAGGTACTCTGTGGTGACCTGAAAGAAAGAGGTTGTCAAATGGAAAACCCTGATGGGGCAAGTTTCTTCGGCAAGATACTGATGTGGCTGATTAGAAGGGATCAGTTTGTGTCCTGGAACAACAAATCTCTCTCTGAAAACTGAAAAGAACCTTCCTGAGCGGTAACCATTTACCTTTCAAACCTTTCAAGCACCAAAGCCTGGTGAATTTCATAAATGTTAAATTTTGTGCACAGTCTAAGAATTGCCTGCAACCAGTGAACTTGGAGGAATGAGAAGTGAGATTGGACAGTGAATCAAAAAACTTTTCTGAACTTACACTCACATTACATACACGTGCACTTAGAATTAGAAAGGGGTTAAATTAGGTTAGTTAAGTTAATAATGATAAGTTAAAGTATGATTCTGTTTTTATGTTTAAAGATAATTAAAAGCAATGTTTGTTTAAGGAACCATTTGTCTTGCTGCTGGGTTTTGAGGTCCTCTGGGCTCGTAAAAGGAGGGGGGGGAAGTATGATGGTGGTGCACGGTGGTTCATGGGAGCTATGGCACCCACTCCCCACCAATGAGTGAGTTTTCCAATGTCAGTTTATGCCCCCCGCAGTTACCCTAATGCCTCCCCCCATTTAGACTTGTTTCAACACAGGCTCTGAGGCTACCAGAACCCATCTTGACAACATTTCACAGGAGCACAATTGAGAGTGTCCTGTCTGACAGCATCATTGTGAGGGACGGTAGCTGCAAAGCATCAATGCAGAGGATCGTCAAAACGGCCGAGAAGATCACTGGGGTCTTCCTTTCCTCTATTGATGACATTTATTGTTGCTTAAATAGGGCTCAAAGAATTATAGAGGACCCTTTCCATTCAGCCCACAGTATCTTTGACTTAGTACCATCAAGAAGGATATAGGAACATCAAAATTAGGACTGCCAGGCTGGGAAATAGCTTCTTCCCACAGACTGTGAGGTTGATGAACATGATCCTGTAACCGAGTAAATCATCCTAATATATATGTACAGTCAGATGATAATAAATGATTTCTAAGGAATGATCAACATCATGTCCAGCAGGAGATATGAATATGTAGACACATCTACCTTCCTGTACATGATTTCTCCATGTACTCTCTGTGCTACAAGCGAGAACAGTTAATGATTGGCATGTACACTGTCCGGGTGTTATGTGTGTCCCAGGTGAATACCCGGTCACATGTCCAAGCAGTAATGTGAAGCCACACAGCGATGCTGTGTGTGAAGGTGCCTATGTAGCATATTACCACTCGATGGAAGAAATGAATTCCAATCAACTTGACAGCAAAGGTGTGGTGAGGTTCTGGTGGATTGAGATGATTGACCATAGTTGTTGAGAGATGGTACTGGAGATACGCTCACTGACTTTAACCACTAATGCCAGTTCATGGAGATCTTTGCAGGCTTTCGTGGCAAAACATCTTGCACTAGCAACCACGTTGGTGTGATGTCACTGACTTCTCAGCATTTAACTGGAGAGTCTTCTAGCTCCTTGCAATGGCATAACTCCTCCTCCCAGAGCTCCCGTGACACATGGAGACACTATTACTGATAGCTATAACACCACCAGGCTTAGGAGCAGAATGAGGATACTTGGCCAATTCAAATCATGGTTGATGTTTCTTCTCCTGAACATGTTGCATTCTCCACTATTGCCCAGGCTAGGCCTTCTGTAGACCAGCTGTCAGTATCTGGGGTTATTCCCCCTCACCTCCAGCCCACCAGCCTGGGCTTTTGAAACAGTATAAAGAGCATTGCAACCATTGTGTTCTCTATATTTTTAGACATTCATCATGGTAACAGGCCCTTTCAGCCCTTGAGCTCCTGCTGCCCAATCACATCCAATAACCTACAACCCCCGTACATTTTGAGGGGGGGGGGAGGAAACTGGACCACCCAAGGGAACTCGCGCAGATATGGGGAGAACATACAAACTCCTTACAGACGGTGCCAGATTTAAACCCACTGGGGTTGTAATAACGTTGCACTAAGTACTATACTTACCGCGCTGCCCTTAACCTTTGCTTAACTCCTAGAATTTATTAAGCTATAAAAAGAATATTACGTGAGAATATCGCCTGCTGTAAATAGCCTATGATGGCGACAGAACCCTCAGCAGGCCTCTCTTTGATCTATTCGGTGCTGATTTCTTTTCAGTTAATCAGTGGCATTTATTAAATGAGCTACCACTTGCTGAATTCCCTGAACAAATCAGCCTTCTGTTTCCAGTCTGTGTTCAGACTCTTTGCTTTGAGCTCCACATTACCCACATCACTGCTGCTGTAGGGTGCACAATGCACCTACTCTCCAACAACCCCTCGGAAGCTAAACCCACTGCTTTTCTATTTTCAAATCACGTTCAGCTCTTTCAGGAACTAAAGCAGGTGGATAAATCAATCGAAGTACCTGGCATTGTGTGATATGTACAATCATCAGAAGGAAAATTGAGAGTTTTTCAAAACCTCCATTCCAGCACAGAATAAATGACTGATTTTCAAATGAATTGCAAACTTAGTGAGGGCAATTTGAAATGTTGCACTGGTCATTACATTCCAGCGTTGGTAGAGATTACTGCAGCACTGTGTAGAATGATCATCCGTTTCAAGATTCAAGGCAGCACGGCTAACGTAGCGGTTAGCGCAATGCTGTGACATCGCCATCAATCAGAACTGGGGTTCAAATCCCATACTGCCTTCAAGGAGTTTGTATGTTCTCCCTGTGTCTCCATGGGTTTTCCCTAGGGTCTTTGGTTCCTCTCTCTGTTCAAAACATATCAGGGATTGTAGGTCAATTGGGTGTAATTGGGCTTGTGGGCCAAAAGGGCCTGTTACTGTGCTGTATTTGTAAACTTAAATTTAAAAATTTAAATCTAAATTTAAAATTCCTTTATTGTCATTTCATAAAACAAATGTAACATGATTTACATGAAATTTAGTCTGCTTTAGTCTGCTGTAAGGCAAACAGGTTTGCCATCAGCAGAAATGGCCAACTGCTTCTTGTAGTCAGAGAAAGAGAAGCAAAGGAGAGTCCCCCCACAGTCACCGAGTGTCTGTGGATTCCAGTGCTCCCGCAGCTTCCACAGCCACACAGAGTCCAGTCCAAACCATCAGCAACCAGAGCTCCAGATCCAAACCTCCAACATGATCAGGAAGGGCTCAGTGCCCTCGGCACCCTCTCGCATCCCGGTTCCGCTATCTGGAATCCCATCAGCCAGGGGTAAGTTGGAGCTGATGTTCATTATGCAATCCAGACTCTGACAAAGAAGTAATTTCTTTCAAATAGGTGATTTGGTGGACGTAAAAGCAGACATACTGCCATCTATCCAAATTATCTAATGAAACAGATGGAGTTGGATTCAGGTGGCCAATTTCCATCAAGCATACTCTGACAAGTCTGCAGGTCCCGGGGAGAAGAAGTGTGCCAAAGGTAGGATCGCAATTATTGGACTGAATCTTGCTGGAATAAATGAACATTATTATTAATGCGTGAATCGATCGACGGGTTCAGAGGATTATTAAATGTGCCACAAAGTGTGAATCTACAGAACTTGTTGCTTGACATTCCAGAAAGGGCTCCATTGCAAGAATCCTGCACTGTTTATTTTTTTAATTAAAATTTTTAATTAGATGTATAGCACGGTAACAGGCCCTTCCAGCCCACAAGCCTATGCCATCCAATTACACCCAATTAACCTACAACGCCAGTACATTTTGAAAGGTGGAAGGAAACAGGAATGCTGGATGAAACCCACATAGTCGCAGGAAAAAGGTACAAAATCCTTACAAACAGCGTTGGATTTGAACCCGGGTCGCTGGCACTAATAGGATTGCACTAATCGCTATGCTAACTGTGCCACACCCTATATTGATCATTTGCTTTCAGCAAGAAAAGTGAGAGACAAGTAAAAACATAGCACACCTGATACTTTTCAAATTTCAAACAATAACTTACAACTTGTTGGAGTTCAAACATTTTGAATATCTCCCTTTCTGTGGTTTACAGGCATTGATTTAATATTTACAATTATATTGACTATTATAACAATTTATTCTTAAAGTTTTTCTTCTTAAGTACCTGTTCGGCTGCAGCAAGTAAGAATTTTGGGCCTTTGTATAATAATAAACAAGCTCAATTTCATTATCAATGACACTGAGATGGCCTTATGCTGTTAAATTCAAGCCCCAACGTTAATACATCATGCTGGAAAAGCTCAGCAGGTCAAACAGTGTCCTTTATTTTGCTTCAGATTCCAGTGTCTGCCATTTCCGATGTGTCCTTTCCGTGCATTGGACATCCCCAGCACTCTGTCTTGAGAAAACAAAATATCGTTCATGTAAATGGACCAGAATTCAAAACATTCTTCTCTTTATCTGTCCTGAATGCATTACAGTTTCCAGTTTCAAATTTTAATTTTAATGTTTGGTTTACAGGACACGTAATGTATTTTCACTGTGGAGTTACCATGATGCAGATTAAAATTGTTTGTTAAATTTAATTACAAATTAATTAACAAATGGGTGCCAAAAATATTACAAGATACCAAATGAGAAGAACGATATTAGAATTAGTCTCTCAGGGCTAACGGAGACAATTCTTCATGGAGATTGATCTAGCAATCTAATGGGATAAATCTGGATAAATACTTCAGTTATAATTTGTACATCATGTGAATCTCACATCACAATGAATTTCGGGATATCGTGCCAGAATTCTTAACAATGAAAGAGGGAAATGGAATATCTCCCCTGGATGAGCATAGTTCAAACACGCAAGCATATAGACAAGTAGTGGAAGTTTGGAATCTGAACCTGGCCAGAAACCACTCATCTGAGATCAAATCCCACCATTGAAATTCAGTTAATAACTTTAAATTTAAGATAAAAGATTATTAGTTAATGATGATTGTAAAACATCCAGTTTTATGTAAATTAACACCTGGTTCGTCAATATCATTTAAGGAAGGAATTCAAATTTCAGATTCAGATTTATTGTCACATACAGCCCTGAGATTCTTTTTCCTGTGGGCCAGGCAGAATTACCACTTATTGGCAGTGCAAAATAAACTGACTCAGTGTACACATGTAAAGAAAGAAAGAAATGTAAACAAACTGTGCATTTTGAGAGAGAGAAAAAAAAATCAAAGTGCAAAAGTAAGAGTCTTCAATAAATAAATAACCTGGCAATCCATGTCCAAATCCAGGTTAAAGCAACTGTCCTGCTTGAGAAGTGGGGAGTTTCACAGAGCAAATAACTTGTTTGTAAGCTGCACATTCTATTTAATTTTGTTTCATAGCTTGGGGCAATGTTGGAAATGTCCATTTAGAAACACTTCTATATTTAAGTGCATTTTGTTTGACCTGTATCTCACTGAT
Organism: Narcine bancroftii; assembly: GCF_036971445.1. NCBI lineage: Eukaryota > Metazoa > Chordata > Chondrichthyes > Torpediniformes > Narcinidae > Narcine > Narcine bancroftii. Next base: position 97,522,528 of record NC_091480.1, on the reverse strand, counting down.
TTCACCCTGCTCATTAAGTGCACACTTCTTCTTTCTTTGGCTTGGTTTCGCGGACGAAAATTTATGGAGGGGAAAAGTCCACGTCAGCTGCAGGCTCGTTTGTGGCTGACAAGTCCGATGCGAGACAGGCAGACACGGTTGCAGTGGTTGCAAGAGAAAATTGGTTGGTTGGGGTTTGGTGTTGGGTTTTTCCTCCTTTGCATTTTGAGGTGGGCTCTGCGGTCTTCTTCAAAGGTGGTTGCTGCCCGCCGAACTGTAAGGCGCCAAGATGCACGGTTTGAGGCGATATCAGCCCACTGGCAATGGTCAATGTGGCAGGCACCAAGAGCTTTCTTTAGGCAGTACTTGTACCTCTTCTTTGGTGCACCTCCATCTCGGTGGCCAGTGGAGAGCTCGCCATATAACACGATCTTGGGAAGGTGATGGTTCTCCATTCTGGAGACGTGACCTACCCAGTGCAGTTTGATCTTCAGCGACGTGGATTTTATGCTGTCGGCCTCTGCCATCTCGAGTACTTCGATGTTGGAGATGAAGTCGCTCCAATGAATGTTGAGGATGGAGCGGAGACAACGCTGGTGGAAGCGTTCTAGGAGCCGTAGGTGATGCCAGTAAAGGACCCATGATTCGGAGCCGAACAGGAGTGTGGGTATGACAACGGCTCTGTATACGCTAATCTTTGTGAGGTTTTTCAGTTGGTTGTTTTTCCAGACTCTTGTGTAGTCTTCCAAAGGTGCTATTTGCCTTGGCGAGTCTGTTGTCTATCTCGTTGTTGATCCTTGCATCCGATGAAATGGTGCAGCCGAGATAGGTAAACTGGTTAACCGTTTTGAGTTTTGTGTGCCCGATGGAGATGTGGGTGGGCTGGTAGTCATGGTGGGGAGGTGGCTGATGGAGGACCTCAGTTTTCTTCAGGCTGACTTCCAGGCCAAACATTTTGGCAGTTTCCGCAAAACAGGATGTCATGTGCTGAAGAGCTGGCTCTGAATGGGCAACTAAAGCGGCATCGTCTGCAAAGAGTAGTTCACGGACAAGTTGCTCTTGTGTCTTGGTGTGAGCTTGCAGGCGCCTCAGATTGAAGAGACTGCCACCCGTGCGGTACCGGATGTAAACAGCGTCTTCATTGTTGAGGTCTTTCACGGCTTGTTTCAGCATCATGCTGAAGAAGATTGAAAAGTGGGTTGGTGCGAGAACGCAGCCTTGCTTCACGCCATTGTTAATGGAGAAGGGTTCAGAGAGCTCATTGCTGTATCTGAACTGACCTTGTTGGTTTTCGTGCAGTTGGATAACCATGTTGAGGAACTTTGGGGGGCATCCGAGGCGCTCTAGTATTTGCCAAAGCCCTTTCCTGCTCACGGTGTTGAAGGCTTTGGTGAGGTCAACAAAGGTGATGTAGAGTCCTTTTTGTTCTCTGCACTTTTCTTGGAGCACTATATTGCAGTACCAATGACCTGGGCTCAGATCCACTATTGTGTGGAAGGAGTTTCTACATTCTCTCTGTATCTGCATAGGTTTCCTCTGGGTGCTCCGGTTTCTTCCTGTGTTCAAGACGTACGGGGGTAGTAGGTTAATTTGTCACATGGGTGCAATTGGGCGTAATGGGCTGAAAGGGCCTGTTACTTGTTATCTCTAAATTTAAAAATTAATTGCTTTTAATGTTTCTCACTCCTGGCTTCATTGCAATTAGTGGGGACAGCATCAATTAGTGACTAATGCTTCATTGCTATAAATCTCTCTGACTGGTGTGCAGTGTTGTATTTACTTTCTAACTGGTCACTCGGTGTTTTTTTTCTGTTCCTGAATACTTTTCCTGGCTGTAAAATCAGGTTTAATTCCCAGGTAAGATTGGTAAACATTGTCTCAGGTGTGCTCACACACTGTAGAAACAAACATAGGAACTGAAGATATTATTCCAATGCACACTGAAATCTGCGGCCAACACTGTAAGTCTTCCAGAAGGTACCAGCTGGAATATGTAACTGACTTCTTCCTTGTAATTATCTCTGTTATTACCTCTACTGTGGCAATTTCTTTTATCAGCGCAGTGAGGGACTTGCATGAAATGGACTGGAATTCTGCAAACGGATGAACACTTCACATAGTTACGGGATGGCAGCAGCATGGAAGAACACGGCAATTCATTCATGTTCAGACATAACCGTCTTCCAATAATCCTGCAAATTCTTTCATTTCAGAGTCACATACCAAATCCCCGTTGAGCGCCGCAATTGAATCCCCGTTGAGCGCCGCAATTGAATCCCCGTTGAGCGCCGCAATTGAATCCCCGTTGAGCGCCGCAATTGAATCCCCGTTGAGCGCCGCAATTGAATCCCCGTTGAGCGCCGCAATTGAATCCCCGTTGAGCGCCGCAATTGAATCCCCGTTGAGCGCCGCAATTGAATCCCCGTTGAGCGCCGCAATTGAATCCCCGTTGAGCGCCGCAATTGAATCCCCGTTGAGCGCCGCAATTGAATCCCCGTTGAGCGCCGCAATTGAATCCCCGTTGAGCGCCGCAATTGAATCCCCGTTGAGCGCCGCAATTGAATCCCCGTTGAGCGCCGCAATTGAATCCCCGTTGAGCGCCGCAATTGAATCCCCGTTGAGCGCCGCAATTGAATCCCCGTTGAGTGCCGCAATTGAATCCCCGTTGAGCGCCGCAATTGAATCCCCGTTGAGCGCCGCAATTGAATCCCCGTTGAGCGCCGCAATTGAATCTCCCCACAGTATTGTATTCCAGACAGCAAACAGTGACAGTGCATTTTTCCCTTCTGTGTCCCCTGGATCTTGTCCCCTTCATTACTGACTATAGTCTCCTTATTTCTCTCCTCTCCTTTTCTCTTTCTCTCTCTTCCCTATTCTCTCTTTTCTACTCTCAATTTTTTCTCTCCTCACCTTTTCTCTCTTCTCTCTTTCTCTTCCCTCTCTCTTTCTCTCCCCCCTCAGTCTTTTTATCTTCTCTCTATTTGTCTCTATTTTCACTCTCTCTCGCCACTCCCCCCTTCTCTCTATTCTTACAACGTCTATTGCTCAAATACTTCTGCTGGATCCCATTGCAAACTCTTCATTTACATTTTCCCCACTCCAGTCACATAATACGTCTTTGATCATCTGTACCCTTCCTCATCCCTTGACACCTTTTCTCCAGTGCAGAGGACTCACTGATCCCAATGATCTGTGATAACTAAACCAGTATTTTAGAAATCCTCACTCCAACGCTCTTGCTCTTGATTTGAATCATCTATTTCTAAAGTCCTGGACTACATTTGCTTCTTTAACCGATTTCCTAGCCTGCCATTCCGCTTACAATAAATGAAGCAGGCACACCCTCTTGGTTTTTATTGTTCCCAGCTAAACTTAACACCTCATATTTTTTAGCAGTAAATTAGATCTACAAGCCATCTGCTCATTCCACCAGCCTCTCTATATCCTTTTGAATTCTATGACTAAACCTTGCAGATAAGGAAACAATTGCCCTGTGCACTGAAGGCCATACTGTAACTAAAACAAGAAACAAGATGTCCCAGTACCAGCTCCTGGGAGATCCCACCGTATATTTCCCTTTAGTTAGGAAAGAACTGCTTCCTGTTTCCTGTTCATGAGCAAACTTTCCATCCCTTCCTCTGCTGCCACTTTTATTCAGTTTCCTGTTTCCTCTTTTCTAATAGTGTCTATTAAGTGGCACTTTATCAAAAGCCTTTGTATGTCCATAAAAAAACACATCAGTAGCATTTCCCTCATCAACATTCACTGCTACATTGTCTAAAGGTCCCTTAGTTAATTACACGTTAATTGTATTTAGCAAATCCATGATGGCCTCCATGTCAACACAATCATGAAGAAGGGTCGCCAACGGCTATACTTTGTGAGGTGTTTGAGGAGATTCGGTACATCACTGAAGACTCTTGAAGACTTCTACTGGTGTACAGAGGAGAACATTCTGTCTGGTGCAAAGGTGCCAATGCAAGGACAGGAAAAAACTCACCAGAGCATTGATAACTTAGCCTGCAACATCATGAGAACAAGTCTTCGCTCCTTCAAGGACATCTACAAGAGGTGGTGTCATAAGAAGAAGCTTCTATCCTCAAGGGCCCCCACCGCCCAGGCCATGCCCACTTCTCTCTACTCCCATCAGGAAAAGGGTACAGACAAGCACTCGGTGGCACAAGGACAGCTTCTTCCCCTCTGCCATCAGATTCTTGAATAATCACAGACATTCCCTTACTTTGCTTTTTTCTTGCCCTATTTTATTTATTTTGAAATGTGGTTTATAGAAACATTTGCTCTGTGACGCTGATGCAAAACAAGGAATTTTGTCATATGTTCATGACAATAAATTCTGATTCTGACTTCAACTGATCCAGAAAGATAAGGGCAGCAAAAGCATGGGGACACCACCATCTGGAAGTTGCCCTCCACACACATTTGCCCTAGCCTTTATCTATTATCCAATAGCATTCAACCCAATAACCTTTCGAAAGCTTTTAGATAAAGATGGCACCAGTCGCCAGCTTAGACATGGATTTTGCCAGTGATTCAAACTAGGGATGAGGGGAAAGGGAGATACATTGCTGTTCCTTCACCATCGCTGGGTCAAAATCCTGGACCTCCCTCCCTAGCTCCCACAACCACACCTCAATGACTGTTCAGAAAGGTAGCTCATCAGCAGCTTAAAGGTAAATCATGAAAATCTGTACACTGTGGTTGAAGGAAACAAACAAAATGCTGGAGAAGGTGAGCTGGTCCAACAATGTCCTTCATGTAGCAATATAAACATAACCAATGTTTCAGGCTTGAGCCCTTCATCAAGGTATGAGAAAATTCCAGCAGGTGCCGAATAGAAGAGTGGTGGGGGTTGGCAAAGGCAGTAGATGATAGGTGGAGAAAGGAGGAAGGGGACAGCAGCAAGGAGGGGGAGGAGGGATGGCTGGATGGGTAGAGGGGGAAGGACGGGAGAATTGAAAAGACAGGAAAGGGGGTGGAGAAAGAAAAGCCGACCAGGTTTAATAGAAAGCAGAAACGTCCATGCCATCTGGCTGGAGAGTGCTCAGACAGAAAATAAGGTGTTGTTCCTCCAATCTGTGGGTGGTCTGGGTGGGATAGTGCATGGGCAGACATGTGAGTCTGGGAGTGTGACTCCGAATTGAAATGGTTGGCAACTGGGAGGTTTCTGTTTTTGTGGACAGAGAGGAGGTACTCAGCGAAACGATCACCCAAACTGTGACTGGTCTCTCCAATGTAGATAATGCCACAAAGGGAGCACCGGATGCAGTAAATCAGTCCTGTGAATATACAAGTGAAGTGTTACTTCATTTGAAAGGCCTGTTTGGGGCCCTGGCCCATGGTGAGGGCGGAGGTGTGTGTGTGTGCAAGTGTTGCACCTCCAGTGAGTACAGGGGAAGTTGCCGGGGGGTGGGGAGGGATGAATGAGCGAACAAGGAATCACAGAGGGAACGGTCCCTGCAGAAGGCTGAGAAGGAAGGAGAAGGAAAAATGTGTCTGGTAGTGGGATCCTATAGTAAGTGCTGGAAATTCTGGTAGATGATATGTTGGATGTGGAGGCGGGTAGGGGGTGCCAGGGCAAAAGGACTGCGCCCTCTGTGATTCCCTTGTGCACTCATCCCACCCCACCCATCACCACCACGAGATTGTCAGGGGAAATTGGGATGGTCAATTAAATGTTAGCTCAGCCTACGATTCCCATGAGTGAAAAAAAATCAACCCACACTTGTCCAAGAGACTGCTAATTCAATGTCTGATTGTTCTTTTCTCGAACATTTCCCAACTGACCGCTCAGTAATGACTAGTTCTACTCTTTTTCTGAAGAATTGTGCCCCATTGACAGTTTTCCAGTCCTTCCACATCACCATTTAATCTATAGATGCTGGGAAGATTCCAGTACATCTTCCGCTTCACTTAGAAGTCCTTCAGTATACTTTCAAGTATTTATCCAGTTTGTTTTGGAAATTTTCTCTTCAATTTTCCTCTAGGTTCTAAACACCAAGTCATAATAATTAGCTCCATAAGAAAAATATTCTCCCCTTCTTCCCCTGAACTGGCATCCGGCATGAATTCTCTTGCCTGTGGAATAAGTTTTATTTTTCGACCTATTTCACTTGTCAGAAACTAATTAAGATAAATTCACAGCATGTGATTTGATCAATTAGAGAAAGATCGATTATGAAAGTGGTGAGAATAGTATTAACAAGAATGTGCTTTCTGTGCAATATCTTTATTGAAAAACAAGTTAATCTGTTCCTTTAACCATGCACAATATTCAGTAAGTTGATGGTATTAGTTGCATCACTTTTTAATTCCCAGATAATGGGCTGGCCAATGAGAAAACAAAATGTGAAAATTATATCTCCCTTTTCCCTCACACCTAGTTTGAATCACATTCACATCTAAGCTGGTGACTGGAAACCTTGCTGAAAGGCAATTGGGTTGAATGCTATTGATTAATAAATAAAGCTTAGGGCAATTGTGTTATCTGGCATCAATGACAGATACAGGAAATGGAAAATTATATTGGATTTTTACAAATTAACAAACCTGAATTGGATTGTTTATGTGTGAAGGAGGGGATCAGGTTTCTTCAACGATTGGTTATGATAGGCAGATAAGTGAAAGGCATGCCTAAAAAAGCCTGGGAACAGGGCCTACAGCTTTTAATTTCTGAAGAAACTTGGAATGTGCAAGCCACTCTCTCCTACAATTTAAAGTAGTCCATAGGGCTCATATGTCCAAAGTCAAACTATCTTTTTTTATGTGGATGTATCTTCTCGTTGTGATAAATGCAACAATGGAGATGCTTCATTATTTTATATGTTCTGGACATGTCAGAGTCTTGAGAAAGATTGAAACAAAGTATTTCAAACTTTCTCTGCACTTTTTGAATTTAATTTTAAACCTAATCCTTTAACTGCTTTATTTGGTATCGATGAAGAGGTTGACGTAACTAACGACATCTGAGCTGCATATAATTAGCTTTTATTTCTCTTAAGACTAGGGCAGGCGGTGTTGCTCAGAAGGAGGGATGTTACCCCACTTACTCATTCTCAATAGCTACGTGACATCCTATCATGTTTAAACTTAGAGAAGATTAGATGCTCAATTTCTGATTTGAATTCAAATTTTCAAACACTGTGGAGACCCATTTCGAATTACTTTTATAATCTTTGATTTGTTATGAAGGTAGAACTGTTGACTAATGAGGTAATTTATCATTCTGATAAGAATTCTGCCTTTTTTTTCTGGCCAAACAGATTATTTCTTGGTAGTGGGTTTAGATTTTCTTTTTTTAATAATAAAATATTATTACAATATTATTTGTTTGATTAAAATGTGGGTGAAATGATATGATTTAAGTGTAATGTATCTTTTTGACTTTTAACATATCCATATGTTAAAAGACCATGGACTGGTCTTTTGGACTGTGGACTGTCATTATAAAGCATAGATTTCTGCTAAGAACTGTGTAACATTGTGGTACAGCTCAGTGCTGACCTGCCAAGGTCAAGCTGTGCACAGAGAGAGAGAAGATCTTGAGATAAGAGAGAGAAATGTAGCAATTGCTTGGAATTTTCAAGAACGGGAGAAAACCCAGCTGTGAAGCAGAGAGTTTGGCTTGGAGCAGCCAAGAAGGATACACAGAGATATCACACACTCTATGTTTGAGAATGGTTCTAGCTGACCCCCCCCCCCACCCCCCCGTGACTAAAAAGGTCACCGTGAATCTCTCTTGTCGTGAGATTTTGGAGAGCTGTGTGAAATGCACATGCCTCCTAAGTGAGGTGGTTAAAAACCACACTTCAAGAACCAAGGGAAGTCATCTGAGGAAGCCTGCATAGGATTTATAAATTTACTGTAATGCAACTTCAGTCATTTCTCTCTCTCCGACGTTCTATTTGACGTCCTTTGTTATCAGTTAAAGAACTGAACTTGGACATTGAACTTTTAGAGTGGCTTCTGTGGAGTGTGTTTTTGGACTGACTTACTTGACTAGATTGTCCTGGGGTTTTGGGGATCTTTCCTTTTTGGAATATTAGTCTGGGTTTTTCACATACACACAGTTTTAATATATGTTATTCTGGACACAAGGAAGTGCAGTGAACAAACCACACCAGCATCCATGAGGGAGCTAAACCAACTGACTTTAATCAAACTCACGCATGCATGCTTATATCTCCCAGTTCCCGACCACACTTGCGACTCCCGGGATGGAAATGACGTCAGCCCTGAGGGCTGGAACCACGAATCCTCAGCTCCGTAACCCGATTCATTTGCAGAGTGGCTCAGCCCGCCACAATATCTGCTATAGATACTTATAGTGAGGTTAATTTTGTTAATATATTATATTGTTAATAGTTATTAATAAATATAGTTAAAATTTAACCCTCTTGAATTCCCTTCTTTTGTTGCTGGTTTGAGACGTAACACTCTGTTTTTGGATGCGAAATTTCAATGCTAATAAAAATATTGAAAGAGAAATATTGAAAGGCATGCCAAAGCTCGTTCACTCAGTAATCGTGCTCATGGATCATGCCTACTTCGATGTGATACCAGAGGGACTCACCTTCCCTTAAACCAAATGGAAGACTACTTATTTTTAATTACGTATGAGGCTGAGGAGATAGACTTGAGCAAACACAAATAGACAAAACCTGAGCAGAAAAAAATGATACGTTAACAAAAAGCTAAGGAAAGCATGACCCTGTTGGTTTGCTATCTTTACTGAAGAAATATTGCCATGGTAACAATAGGGACAAAAGCTACCAAGCTGATACTGGCTTTCAGTAAGTCATCTCAAAAGAAGTGACATTTCTTCACAAGGTACAAAAATACACTAAAATTCACAGATTCTGATCTGATTTTTTTTAAAAATTTTAGCCCAGTATATGCCTGAGTACATTTATTTCTCAAAACTAATTGTGACCCTTGCTTTTGGCACACAGTTCATAAGCGGCAGTAACAATGGGGAGAAGTTTTATTTTATGAATTTGTGTTTGAGGTGATAACTCGTGGCTGGGTCAGTAAAACCTCCTGTGAGCCCAGGGTCTTCGGAGCTGCTGGTTCAATACAAATGACTGGATCACAACACATTCTTCAGGCCAACACAGGAGACGGAAGATGCTGAAATCTGGAGCAACAAGCAATCCTCTTGAGGAACTTAGTGGATCAATCAGCATCAGTGGGAGATAAAGAATGGTCCATTCATTTTCTCCCATTGATGTTTCTTGACCCGCAGAGTTCCTCTGACAGAACATTCATCAATCAGGTTCTGTCTGAGCGTGTTTCTCTATCCTTCAACAAGTAAGGCCCTGCTTCCTGCTGTCCCAAGACCACAGTAACTGAAATACCAGCTCTTTATTTTAACTGCCTTCTCACCTGAATTGGAAGGCTTGCTACAACTCAACCAGGTCTTACTCTTCTGTACTCTGAGTAAATGGCAGAAGTGTTGATTGTTGACTTTCTTTAGTATGTGGTGGACTCCAAGGTTGATAGAACCTGTGGACAACTTCTGAAAAATTCTATCTAACGGTGTCTTAACTACAATGAATGAGGCAGCCTCCACTGCTTCCTTGGGCAGAGAATACCATGGAATCTCCACCCTTTGGGAAAAGCAGTTCCTCCTCATCCTCATCCTAAATCTATTACCCAGAATCTTGATGCTATGATTCAGCAACAGGCTCAACCAGTCCCCCTCAACCACCACTCTCCTCTGCCTGGAGTACATCTACAGGGAACGCTGCCTTCGGAGGGCAGCAGCAATCATCAAAGACCCTCACCACCCAGCACACGCTCTGTGCTCTCTGTTGCCATCTGGAAAGAGTTACAGGCGTGACATGACTCACACCACCAGGTTCATGAACAGCTGCTACTCCTCCACCATCAGACTCCTCAACAACAAATTCAATAGAGATTCATTTAGGGATGTGCACATTATTGATTTTTTTTTTGCTCTCCCGGTATTGCACAGTCAGTTTGTTTACATCCATTATCTGTTTACAGTTCTTTTGATTGTTTACATGTTTACATTGTGTACAGTTTATTTTTTGCCCTACCAATTAATGGTAATTCTGTCGCGCCCAGAGGAAATAAAGAATCTCACGGTTGTATGTGATACCATGTATGTACTCTGACAATAAATCTAAAATATGGAAACTTGTCCTCAACCTCAATAAATTCTCCTTTGACTCATCCCACTTTCTGCAAGTCAAAGGGGTAGCCTTGGGTACCCGCATAGGTTCCAGCTATATCTGTCTTTTTGTTGGCTATGTGGAGCAATCCATGCTACAACACAGTCAAAGCTCCACAACTCTTCTACATTGATGACTACCTTGGTGCTACCCATACCCTAACCTCAAATTCACTTGGTCCATCTCTGATAACACACTCTTTTTTTCTCAATCTCTCCATCTCCATCTTTGGAGACAAATTCTCAATAGACATCTTCTACAAACCCACTGTTATGGTCTGTGGACTGACCTTTTGGACTTTGGACTGTTATAAAGGATAGATTTCTGGTAGGAACTCTGTGCAACGTGGTACAGCTGAGTGCTGACTCGCCAATTGCTTGGAATTTTCACAAAAAAAGGGAGAATCCAGCTGTGAAGCAGAGAGCGACATTTGGAGTGGCAGAGGGCAGCTGAAGAGCTGTGTGAAATGCACATGCCTAATAAGGATTTGTAAGTTTACTGCCACGCAACATCAGTCATTTAATGAAGACCAGGGGAGCATGGTTAGCGTAGCGGTTAGCATAACACTGTTACAGCACCAATGATCGGGACCAGGGTTCTAACCCCACGCTGACTGTAAGGAGTTTGTATGTTCTCCTCCAGGTGCTCTGGTTTCTTCCTTCTGTTCAAAACGTACTGGCATTTGTAGGTTAAGTGGGTGTAATTTGGCGGCACGGGCTTGTGGGCTGAAAAGACCTGTTACCATGCTGTATGTCGAAATTTAAAATTTTGTCAAGTCAAGTCTATTGTTATCTGATTGCACAAGTACAATCTGACCAAACAGTGGTAGAAAACATGCAATCAGACCTAACACACATATAGAAAAACAATACATACGCAGGACAAGTATTCATCTATGCAAATAAATGCTGTTTCATGAATATGAAAGTCTCGGAGGGTCAGCGTGAGCGGTTCCTTTGGTCGTTTCACATTCTCTTTGCCTGTGGGAAGAAGCTGTTCCTCAACCTGGTGGTACTGGCTCTGATCCTCCTGTATCTCTTTCCCAAAGGAAAGATGCAGCATTTGGGGTGGAAGGTATCCTCAATGATTTTGTGCACTCCCTTGAGACAACAATCACGTTGATGGGGGAGATTCCAGTGATCCTCTCTGCCATTCTTATAGTCCTGTGGATTAACCTCCAAACCATTTCTTTGCAGCAACCATACCACCGTATTTAAAATTTAAATTTAAAATAAATTTAACCAATCAGGAAGGGGCTGGTTTGTCAAGTTAAGTATCATTTTGTACGCCCCTCTATTCCTCTTCAAGTCTCAATGTAAATAAAGCCAAGTCATATATGATCACAATAAAATAAAAAATCAGTGGTCCAGAATTAGCTGCTCCAAAGTTTTACACAGGTCCAGGTTGTCACTCATTTTGTTTTCTCCCTCCAGCAGTTTTCAATTTGCTCCTTGTTCCACCAGCCACAGTCTCTCTTGTCACTCAGATCTGCCTCAGCGACAATCAATCACAAGATTATCATGTTAAAATGAATAATCAGCACTGGTTCTCCAAAGAATGAGTCAGCGAAGGCTTGAGTGACATACAGTGCTACCGGCTCTCTTGTTCTCTACCGCAGTTCTCTTCCATGCACATACAGAGGCCTCATGCAGTCTGGCAGGGCAAGAACTTCCCCCATAAGATAGAACTCCAGTACAGATCTTGTTGAATAACTCAGCAAGGTCATGCAGCACCTAATGGAAGTAAAGGGTAGCCAACATTTTGGCCTGAGCCGTTCGTCAAGGTATGAGCAAAAAATAAGGCAGGCAACTGATTAAAAAGGTGGAGGGAGGAGGCGAGAAGAGGAGGGAGGAAGGGGCAGGGAGAAGAGCACAGACCAACTTGCAATGCCATGGGTGGATACAGGTGAGAGGGCAGGTGAGAAAAAGCTGAGGTGATGGGGAGGAATGGAGAGGAAAGATGATAGGGAGAGAGGGGTAGGGAGAGATGGGGAGGGGCTACATTTACACCTCCCTCACCACCATTTGAGGCCCCAAACAGCCCTTCCAATTGATGCAACACTTCACGTGAATCTGCAGGGGTCATCTACACATCCTGTGCTCCCGCTATGGACTCCTCTACATTAGAGAGGCTAGTCACAGTCTGGGAGGTTGTTTCATTGAGCATCTTCGCTCTATCCACCGCAATTATGGGAACCTCCCAGTGGCCACTCCTTTTAATTCCACATCCCATTTCCACACTGACATGTCTGACTATGGCCTCATGCATTATCAAACAGAAGCTACCTGCAAATTGGAGGAACAACACTTAACATTCTCTCCAACCAGATGTCATTAAAATCAATTTCTCCAATTTCTGTTGGGCCCCTCTTCCATCTCTCTCTATATTACCCTATCCCCCTCTGTGTCCTTTCATCCAGATCCCCAGCCCTTTCCAACTCTATTCAAAGAGCTATTCCCTTCTCTATCACACCTCAATTTATTCTTGTCTGCCCTCTCTTCCACATCCACCCATGACCTCTTGTCTGTTGGCCTGTGCTCCTCCCCCTGCCCCTTCTTCCCTCCTCTCCTCCCCCCACTTACCTTTTTATTCAGGCACCTGTCTCCTTTTACGACATACCTTGAGAGAGGGCTCAGACCCAAAACGTTGGTTACCCTTTACTTCCTGAACATGCGGCGTGACCTGCTAGAATCACTACAATCCATGCACCTGCAGACTTTCCTGTTAACTCAGTTCTTGTTGAAGATGCTTTGAAGAACCAAACTGCACAATTCAGCTCTAAATCACAAGCTCCAACATGACAGCAACATATTGTGGACTAGAATTGCATTGACTAAAATTGGATTGGAAAAGGCACAGGACATGGTCACACACAGAGACACCGGCCACAGTCATCATGCTGAGGTACAGAAAATGGTTACCATGCAACCATTTCAATCATATGCTCTTAAAGTTGCAGAAAATCCATGATAAGGTTGAGTTTATTGTATTTATGGCTTAAAAAGGAAAAAGATACTTATTTTCTCTGCGTCGAGAACAGTTTAAATGGTTAATTCCAATGGCTGATATCCCTGTTGCAGACTTTGTCCCAGATCTAAACCCTCTGCTTAATAAGAAATCTATAAGAAAGAAAAATGTAGATTTGGCCACATCTTTCCTTCTAATATTGTGCAGGCTGCAGTGTAGGATGTACAGCAGGCAGCATAGCGAAGTGATTAAAAACGGAAATACTGTTTGATAAATAAACAGTTGTGTTTGAACGATCAATATTATTCAGGACATCATGAGGAATATCTCTCTCTCTCTTTCTTTTCTTCCATCTTCCACTCCCTCTCTTCCCCCCTCCCCCCCCCCAATTTTTGCCCCATTTCCATACCCTGTCCCCCACCATTTTTATCCCCTGCCACTCAAAACAATGAGCAAAATGGGTAGAGGAATGGAGAACAAGAGGTGTGGAGCAGTGTTGCAGTAGAGGTCAACAAGGAGTTTGCAGGGGCTGGAGGAACTCAGCAGGTCACACAGCATGCAAGCAAAGAAATAGACGGCTGGCACTGTGGGCTTGAGCCTTTCTTCAGGTATCAGGAGGACTCGGCCCCAAAATATCAACTACTTTTTGCTTTCCATGGATGCTGCGTGACCTGCTGAGTTCCTCGAGCCCCTTTGTGTACTCTACCAGGACTTTGATATGAGGCCAAATGGCTTTTATCTCTGTAGGCCCTTCTCCTGATCTTCTGTATCATTTATACTCCACTTCAATGTAATTCCACGCAGCCTAACTAGGTAATAATATTGATATGCCATCCTAGCAAGAGATGTAAAGTAAAAACCCATTAAAGTAATGTATTTTTATCAGGTTATATTACAGCAGATAGTGATTCAGCAAAAGCAGTCTTTCAGTTCATTCTACATTCAGTCTATGACCTCCTGGCTGAGGAATGTATGCCTAATTATACTAATAAAGTGAATGATTGCATTCAGTAAAGTACAAACTGTACCAGGACTTGGGAAAAATTCTCAACGTGTTTGTGATTGTTCTTCACGTCTCAAAAGGCACCACCCAGCACAAATTTTGCTCAAACATGTTCTAAAATTACACAAGTTGGTCCCGGTGGCACAAAGGGAAATTAAACAAACACTTATTCATTTAATCCTGCCTTGGCATTCGAGAATAATCATGGGAAAAGATAGAACTGGTCCACGGGCAAGACATTAGAAATAAATTTGGAGAGGTTGATTGAGAGAGGCTGGTTAGAGGTGAAGGAATATGTGGGAAGTGGGAGGCTTTAGAAAGTCAGACCAGGAGAGTTTGAGGCCAAAGTGAAAGGCTGGCAAGATGAGAGAACCCTAGTTGATGGACATTGAGGCACTAGTTAGGAAAAAGAAGTACGTGGTGATCTGTAATTACACCACTAGGTACCAGGGGTCATCCTGGTGACCTTTTATATAAAGCAGTCCAGAGCTCCAGTCAAGCCTTTCAGGTTCGTCTTGCAGAGAGGCAAGACCTCTTAGTGTACATATTAGTTTATTAAAGCTGTCTTCTACTCGCACTGCTGGTGTGGTTATTGTCGGTACAAAGTATAACAGGTATCACATTTGGGATCACATGAAATGAGATTAAGGGACTTGTGGCTTGTTGTCAGGACAACAACCTCTCGCTCAATGTCAGAAAGATCAAGGAGCTGGTGATAGATTTTTAGAGGAGCAGTGGAGGTCTCAATGGTGAGGAGATGGAGATAGTCAACAGCTTTATATTCCTAGGTGCAAACATTGCCAGTGGCTTGCAATACACAAAAGTGCTGGAGAAACTTAGAAAATCACTCAGCTTTCACAGGAAGTTACTTTCTATGGAAGCTGCTGAGTTTCTCCAGCACTTTTATGTATTGCACTCAAACCCAGCATTGTAGATTTTCTTGTTTACTCCAATGTCCTGGTCTAGCCCCATCAAGAAAGTTCACCAGCGCCACTTTTTCCTCAGAAACCTAAGGATTTTTGGCCCATTTCCAGCATCTTTCAACAACTTCTACAGGGGCACCACTGAAAGCATCCTATCAGAGTGTGTCACTGCTTGGGGCGGGAACTGCTCTGCCCACGACCAGAAGGAACTGCAGAGGATTGTAAAGATGGCTCAGACAAATCACACATCCAGCTTCCCCCGCCCTCCACACCCCCAGCATCGACTCTATCTATAACTCCCGCTGCCTTGGAAAAGCAGCCAGTATACAAAAAGATTCATCCTGACTAGGCCACACTCTCGCCACACAATTTCCTCCCCCACCCATGAGGAAGAAGATGCACAAGTGCAAGAACAGACACTGCCAGATTTGTTTCTTTCTCGCTGACACCAGACTCCTGAATGAACCTCAGAATTGTAAAGCAATGCTTCCTTTATTCTGTGCCAACTGCTCTCTCTCTGTAACCCTGCACTATCTTGCTTGTACTATGTATGAGATATCTCGCTGGACTGATTGAAAATGAACTCTATCACTGCATCTTAATACATGTGACAATAAACTTGAATTTGAACCTGGAGTTCTGTTCACTCAGCTTTAGAAAGGCTGCTACAAAGTTGGAAAGGGTGCAGAAAAGATTCACAACTATCTAGAGGACTTGACTTATTCAGAGAGACTGGATAGGTTGTTACTTTCTTCCCTGGTGTGTAGGAGTCTGAAGGGGGACATTAAAGTGTTAATAATATTAAGTCCAATACAAATGCATGCTGGAGAAATTCATCAGGTCACACACCATCCATAGGAAGTATATGATGAGCAATGTTTCAGGCCTGGACCCTTCGTCATGTATAAGCAAAAACAGATAGGTGCCTGAATAAAAGTGTGGAGGGAAGGGTGGTGGGGGGAGGAAAAGAGAGGAAGGAGGAAGGGGCGAGGTGCAGCACAGACTGACAGGTAAGAGGTATTAGTGGATACAGGTGGGAGAGTAGGAGAAAAGAACTGAGAAGTGATGGGGAAGAGGGTCAAGGTAGGAGGAGGGGGGGGGTGGGAAGCTGGGCCAAATGAGACAGAGGGATAGGGAAGGAGAGAGATTCAGGGGAGGGGGAATAAACAGAATTTGGAGATTGCTGTTGATGTCGTCTGGTTGGAGAGTGTACAGACAGGATGTAATGTGTTGGTCATCCAATTTGCGGGTGGCCTCGTTTTGGCAGTGCATGCAGCCATGGACAGACATGTCAGTGTTGGAAAGAGGTGTGGAATTGGTGATTGGCCACTAGGAGAACCTCACAGTTGCAGAAAACAGAGGGAAGATGCTCAAGGAAGTGAGCTCCCAGTCTGCGTCCAGTCTCCCCAGTGTATATATTAATATTATGTGGGATAGACACGGTGAATGGTCACAGACTTTTCCCCAGGGTTGGGGAACCAGAAGGCATAGATTTAAGGTGAGAGGGGAATAATTTTAAGGGACCTAAAGTTTAATTTTTTAATATAAAAATCGGTGGATATGTTGAATAAGATTCCAGAGGGAGCTGTGGAAAACAACATATATAAGGCACCTAGACAGGTACACGGATAGGAAAGGCGTAGAGGGCCAGAAGTAGGCAAATGGAAATGGCTCAGGTAGGCACCTTGGTCAGCATGGACGAGTTGGACTGAAGGGCTCTATGACTAAGAAACGGAGCGTTAGTCTACTTTCCGGACCTTAGAACTTAGTGTGAACATTTGACAAGTTGATAGTGTAAGTGTCATCAGCTTAGTGCAAGTGAACGTCAGTGGTCCTGGCTGAATAGGAATCAAAATTTCCGCTCCTTGAAGTATCTCCGGCAGACAGAGCAAAAGAAACTGCTTCATTAGCACCGTTGTTTGGATCCCAGGTGAGTCATTATCTTCTGCTAATAGACCACAGATGAGGTTAAGCTAGCAGAAACTTTACAGCATTGTAATTAATAGGCAGTTCGATCAGCCATGAATTACACAGACAACAGGTGAAAGGGAGAGCTATATTTAGAACACATTTCTGTAGCCAAAGAAATCTGTCACTGTCAGAGATGAGATGACGTGAAAAGCAATACCAATAATACAAGAGATAAGGCCAGCAATGTTATCCAGAAGATAATCTGCAGCGTTCAGGAACATCAAAAGCCATATGATGATCAAGTTTGCTCTTTACCTGGACTGATTTCAGTTGTGTCCTGATACAAAGTGTTTCTCCCTCTGGGAGAAAGAAAACTTATTTAAAAGTTAAAATACATCTTGGTGAACAGCAGGAGTGGTTTATTTCTCCTGAAATGACTCCAGTCAGTTTCAGAAGTTGGAGGCTTTAGGCTGTCTGAAGTAAAACACGGAAGTCTGCAGACACTGAGGTTGAAGTGCAAACACAATGCTGGAGAAACTCAGTGGGTCATACAGTGTACTTTGGGTGGCATAGTTGGCATAGCGGTTAGCACAATGCCTTTACAGCGCCATCGATCAGGACCGAAGTTCAAACCCTGTGCTGTCTGGAAGGAGTTTGTACATTCTCCCTGTGTCTGCATGGGTTTTCCATGGGGTTCCAGTTTCCTCCCACAGTTCAAAAGCATACCGGTGGGAGGGTGTGTACATCAATCGGGTGTAATTATAGGCCAAGATGGCCTGTTACCGTGTTGCATGCCTAAATGTAAAAATGTAATAAATTTAAACTCATATAGCAAAGATAAAGATACATAACCAACATTTTTGTCTTCAGGCCTTCATCAAGGTATGAGCAAAATGTAGAATTGGGCACCTGCCTCCATTTTGCTCATACCTTGATAAAGGGCTCAAGTCCGAAATGTGGTTATGTATAGAACATAGATCATTACTGCACAGTACAGGCCCTTCAGCCCACGTGTTGTGACCCCAAAAAAAACGAAATCCTCCCTTCCTCATAACCCTCTATTTTTCTTTCATCCATATTCCTGTCTGAGTCTTTTAAATGCCCCTCGTGTTTCAGCCTTGCCGCCTGCCACCTGCCTACAATTTGCTCATCCCTTCATGAAGGGCTTAAGCCAAAACATTTGTTATATCTATATCTTTGATATATAAAATACACTGTTTGATCTGCTGAATTTCTCCAGCATTGTGTTTGGACTTTGGGATGTCCCTTCATATTAAAGGTGCAATTACACAGCATGACAAGGATGTAGATTCACCCCTTAACACTGTCCACCATTTAACAAGCTCATGCAAGACCTGTGACCTAATCATCCCTTCATGATTCTAGTTGCAAAAATATCTCTTTTTTCAAATGGGGAAATAGGCCCTTCGGCTTAACTTTCCTAAACCAACTAAAATGTCCCACCTACCTGCACTTGCTCCATATCCCTCTAAACCCATCCTGTCCATGTATCTATTCAATTTTTTTTCTTAAACGATGTAATAGCACCCGTGTCAACCACTCCCTCTGACAGTCCACTCCAAACACTCATCACCCTCTTTGTAAAATAACCCTTCAGGTTCCTGTTAAATCTACCCCCCCCCCCCCCACTCATATTAAACTTCTGGTAACTGATTCCCTGACTCTGGGCAAAAGACTTTGTGTGGGTGTGGAGCTCAGCACTTCCACCTTCACTCCTGGAAGTCCTGGTGCCACCAGATGAACCAAACTGATCTACACCCATGAGTCCACAGCCAAAACAATAGAACAACACATTTTATGACAATGAACCTGATTCTGATTTTGAATAAGCAACCCCAAACTCTGTTTAATAAGTATAGATAACAGTATGAGCCTGTTCACTAATCACCACAAAGGACTCAGAAAATACATAGCCAGCAACTTGGCACTTTGTTTCTTTGGAAGTGCTCAGTGCATCTCGGATCAGTTGCTCATATTGCAAGGTTATATATAAAGAACACAATCCTAAATAAATTCTAAATGATAAATCTTGTAGTCATTCAAATAACATAAATAAATCCAACTGGTTAAAGTTGTGGAATGATTCATTAAATACATTTCTAGCTGCACAAGTATCCAAACATCATTCCTCTGATTTACATGATGAACACCAAAAGTGTTAAAAGGAATAAGCTGATCCTTTAGACAGTTATTTTCAAACTTTTTCTTTCCACTCACATATACCTATACCATAGGTGCTCTGTGATTAGTAAGGGGTTGCTTCAGGTGGGATGTGAGTGGGAAGGGAAGGTTGAGAATCACTGCTCTAGACCCAAATGTCACTGAAATATTTTGCTTGAGAAAGATTGTCATTGGCCCATTTCCTTTGGAGTTATGAAGCCGTGCACATAACGAGTTAATGAGGGACGATTAAAAAGGTGGTTGTCAAACTTTTTATTTCCACTCACATCCCTTACTAGTCACAGAGTATAGGGATGTGAGTGGAAACAAAAAGTTTGAAAACCACTGCTCCAGAAGATGTGTGAAAAATAGTCTTTGATTTTGTCTAATGAGTTTGAAGGGTGGGTTTCATTTCCTCAGTTGCAGCTGATGCAATCCTTGTGCTCTTGTTAGCTATCGTTTTAATTAACACGGTTTAAGGCTTGTCTCAAATACACAGGCACTCAGGGTAGCTGCATTGGTACAATATGAGTTAATTTAATGCAATCAATATATAGCAATTACTTTCACATTAAGAACTAAATCACAGAATTTTGAAGGCGCTGTGGTTGAAGTAAAAGCACAAAATGCTGGAGAAGCCCAGCAGGTCAAACCGTGTCCTTTATGTAGCAAAGACAAAGATACAGAACCGACGTTTTGGGCTTGAGCCCTTCATCAAAGTAGAGAAAATGTCGGCAACCATCTGAACAAAAGAGGGCTGGGGGGCAAAGGCAGGACATGATAGGTGGAGAAAGGAGGGGAGAGCATTATTGAGGGGAATGGGGATGGCTGGGCTGTGTGGGCAGAAGAACTGAAAAGACAGGAAAAGGAGGGAGGGGAAAGAAAAGGCAAGCAGATTTGACTACAGTACAATAAAGACCAAGTAGTGCCTTCAGTACAGCCCAATGCAGTCTTGACTTCCACATTTGAATTGGCTTCAAGCTATGTTACAAATGACTGACAGTTCAGTCCTGACTTCACCTCATTAAAACATTTCAATCATTATTTTCATTCTTGCTCCCCCAAAATGTCCAATGAATCATTTACATTGGATGCCAGGGGCAACTCCTGTCACTAATTAGTCTTGTTACTTAATTTTCTTGAACTAGAAAGTAAATTACAAGATTTAATAATATAATAGACTGCATGGTGCATCATCAATGACTCCAAGATGAGCAAACTGACAGGCTTTTATCTGCAACAGAATGAAGACACGTCCACGCTGGTCGACCGTCCCGAACTGAGGAGAGGGATGAGAAACAGCCACTTCCACTCAGGAATATGTGGGAGGAATTACGGGCACAGCTGGTCAATGGGTGCATCCAGACAGACAAACATACATACCGTGGTTTACCACACTGCAGCTCACAACAGCAGAATGTTGCAAGTTATAATTTTGATTTATGGCTGGATCAAGGCAAATGATGCAAACAGATTATGCTGCATTTCTAGTTGTTTTCCAGCTGTAGAGAAGGTGTTTTCAGATTCACTCAGGTTTGGGCACCAGCTCTTCCCTTGCTTCAGGTCCAATGGTATCAAGCTGTGCTTTTGTTGGTGAACCAGAAGGCTATGGTATAAATCCCACTCAGCTAGTGTAGGTGAAGAATCCAATGCAACACCGAGGGAGAGCTGCACTGTCAGAGGTTCTGTACTTCATATTAAACCTGTACTGCACCTTGGAGCTAATTCAGACATAGCAGCAACTTAGGCATCAAAAGTAGTAGGTAGGCTCAGCAGCTTACTATCAGCCCTTTCATAAAGCAAAAAAATCTGAACGTAAAGGCGGAGATTCTCCACCCTCATGACAGAAAACTTACCTTCATGAATGCTCCCCCACTGGCTCCAAGGCGCCGACTCCAATCCCTCTTCAACCTAGTGTCAGCGGCAGAGCAAGTGGCTGGCTGGGGGGGGCTGATGACGTTGCAGTGACCTCGTCAGCCTGAGACACGGGAGCAGGATTTTTAAAACGCCGACAGCGTGCGTGGCAGGGAAGCATTTCTGGCTGAAAACAATCAACTTTCTTACCTGCTGTGGAGGCCAGGTTATTCTCCACTACTGGGCTCTTTCCACGCTCGGCAGGTGTGAATAACGTCAACTCGGCGGGTGGCGCTACGACACCAGTCGTACCACCTCCATCAGCTCCGGAGACACTATGATGTGCCACTCTTCTTGAAAGCGGCGCAAGTGTAGCCCTTTAGGGCTACTCCATGAAAGGTTGAGTTCAAATCTTTCTCCACAAATTTAGCCGGCATCAAGGCGGACACTCGACATGAGACCACCTTATAATTGAATAGAAACTATTGTCAGTAGTTGGATTAAATCAATTCATTCTGAGAATCCAGTGTAGCCAATCTGTGTGTCTCTGTGTTGCCCTTTTTTCAGTCATACAGTTATAAACAACTCAATGAGGCGATTTCATTTCTACCCCTCTAGGCATATCGCACTGCTTGGAACTCAGTGTTTAATTTTAATGTAATTTAATTTAACTTACAGCACAGTGACAGGCCCTTCTTCCCATGAACCCTTGCTGCCCAAATACCCCAATTAAACTACAACCTCTGAAATTTTTGAAGGGTGGGAGGAAACTGGAGCACCCATGCAAACTCCTTACAGACAGTGCTGGATTTGAATCCAGATCACTGACGCTGTTAACCGCTAGGCTAAACATAATGCCCCACTCAACAATTCAAATGCCTGTATTTTTTTGTCGGAAGTAGCATAATGATATGTCCAAATCTACCCATTAACTCATTTTCCCTCTCTCCACAAATGCAGCCTGATCTGCCGAGTGTTTTCTGGTTTTGTTTCGGATTTCTAGAATCTGTAGTTTTTTTTAAGCCCCTTCTTATAAAGAATGCATGGCCTAATATGGAAGGAGTTGGAGTCTTGGACCATCCAGCCTCTTTTCACTCAGCATGGCTTTACGAATGTCGTTCAGTAACTTTCACTGGCACTGGCCAGCAGCAAGCTTCACCGTTACCCTATGAGAGCTCTGGAATTTTCCTGAGGCAGATGCACTGCTTTCCCAACATCAAAACATGCCAGCAGGCAATGGAGGTAAATATCTGAGTGAGGAATCAAAAAAGAACTGAATTTAAAATCAGTCCCAAGTAATTAAAATGAATTTCAGTCTTCATTGACTCTATTTTCCACGAATGATAATGGACAGAAGACAGGGATTTGTTTGTTCTGGTTTGGAGAACAATTGGATTCTATTTGTTTTACAGACAAATTCAAGAACATTCATTTCAAGTACAATTTCTTCAATGTTTTGTCACTGATGCAGTTTATTGATCTTAAAATAATCCAAAATTTAGTGAAAGAAGGAACAGTGTTGAGAATAATAGTCTGTGAATAAATTGTCCATATAATTCCCCTATTGATCAATTAGCAATTCATCATATTGTAATGACAACAGTTAAGTGCATGTCAATTCTAGTACCAGACTATGCTCAATGAGAACACAACCCGTGAAGCTATGACGGTAGCAAATTGCACTTGTTCTAGGTACAGGTTCAATAATTGTAGACTTATATGGACAACAGTCCAGAATCATATCTGTTTTAAAACTCCTGCCAAAGGAGTTAACTCCTGTTAACTCCTTTAACATCACCTTTCCCCACCACTTGACCTCCGTTCCTACAACCTTCCAGGAATTGGTGGCTTCTGCAATTCTAACCTCAAGAAGCATCCAACTCCTCTTCTGGTAGCCCTGCCCCCTGCTGCAAAGTCCACAACCTCTGAAAATCTCTCATTAAACCTCTCCAGCTTGCTACTCCCTCACACTTTTTGATCGTGTTCGTATACCAGCGATTTAGATTATACTATGAATGGCTTTGTGGCCAAGTTTGCAAATGATACAAAGATAGGTGGAAAAGCAGATACTGTTGAGGAAACAGTGAAGCTGCAGAAGGTCCGAGAATGGACAGGGAAGTGGTAAATTAAATACAATGTTTGAAAGTGTATGATCATGTACTTTGGTAGAAGAAATAAAAGCGCAGACTATTTTCAAATGGGAAGAAAATTGAAAATTCCCAGATGCAAAGGAACTGTGCAGGATACCCTGAAGGTAAACTTGCAGGTTGAGTTAATAGTGAAGAAGGCAAATTAAATGTTGGCATTCTTTTCAAGGGGAATTGAATGCAAGAGCAGGGGTGTAATGTTGAGGCTCTATAAGTCTCTAGTGCAGGGGTCTCAAACTCAATTTACCTGGGGGCCGCTGGAGGAAGAGTCAAGGTGAGGCTGGGCCGCATCAGGTTTTCCACAAGAAAAGCTCTTACAAAAACATTCCAATGTTATCAAATGTCTTTATTTTTATTTTTTAACACAAAATAAGATGAAAAAATAAATAAATTAACAATTCATAAGAAAAAAAATAAAATCAATCAGTAATAAATAAATAAAGTGAAAATAATAATAATGAAAATAATAATAATACAGCAGATAAAGAAGACTGAAGAAACCACATCTAGTTGCTGACTGGAGAAATGTAATTATTATTATTCAGATTCAAATGGTGTCACTGTTGATTTGAAGTTTCAGTGTTTAGCCGATGCGTCTTTTCCACTTCTTTTTCTGTCCCGCTGAGCAACAACTTCCGGGTTCAGACTGGACGCCGAAGCGCGTGAAGCGGGAGCGGCCGCGGAAATTGCACATGTGCCGCGTGCATATAATGACAAATAGAAAATGCACACAAATATGCTTATATTCACAATAAGCCCAGCCGATGTCCCGCCCCCGAGAGCAATATACCCCACCGTGATTGGTAGGTTCGTTCAGCTCTGCAAACAACACTGAAAAGTGCCAATCATATCAACCTCGCGGGCCACACTAACATTAAACTTTCATATTAAGGTGGGGCCACAAACTATTGTCCCAAGGGCCGCAGTTGGCCCGCGGGCCGCAAGCTTGAGACCCCTGCTCTAGTGAGACCTCATTTGGAGTATTGTGATCAGTTTTGGCTCCTCATTTAAGAACGGATGTGTTGATGCTCGAGAAGGTTCAGAGGAGGTTCGCAATGATGATTCCAAGAATGAAAGGGTTTTCATATGAAGAATGTTTGATGGCCCTTAGCCTGTAGTTGTTGTAATTTAGAAGAATGAAGGGAGATCTGACTGAAACATTTTGAATGTTGAAAGTTATAGACAAATTAGATGTTGAAAGGTTGTTTCCCATGGCGGGAGAGTCTAGGACAAGAGCGCACAACTTCAGGATTGAAGGGTGTCCACTTAAAACAGAGAGGCAGAGGAATTTCTTAAGCCAGAGGGTGGTGAATCTGTGGAAATTGTTGCCACAGGTGGTTGTGGATGCCAGGTCATTGGGTCTAATTAAGCCATAGATTGACATTCTTGATTAGCCAGGGCATCAAAAGTAATGGGTGAAGGCCAGGAAGTGGGGGTGGGTGATTGAATGGTGGGCCAGATTCTGAATAAACTATCTCTGGTCCTATGACTTATGGTCTTCAACTGAAGTAATGTTTCCTTTGTGCCAGGTTTTGTTTGATGACATTCTTAGAAGATAGAACAGGACGGTACTTCTTTCAGGTTGATCCCCTCCCCAATCCCCTTATCCTTTCTTCCAGCCTCTGAGACTCCAGAGAAAACAATTCAAGTTTGTCCAACCCCCATCCTCATACTGAAGCTCAGAATATCTCCAATTGAAGAAACATCCTACTGAGCCATCTCTGAATCCTCCATGAAGCTTCTGGTAATGTGGTGATCAGAGCTGCACACAATACACCAAATGTGACCAAAATTCTACACAGCGGCAATATGATTCGCCAATTTGTATACTCAGTGGTCCAACCAATGAGGGCAAGGATGTTGTTCACCTCCTTTGTCACCCTGCACACATGTTGCTGCTTTGAGGGAGCTATGGACTTGCATCCCAAGACCTCCCCCCCCCCCACTCCTCATTCACTCTGGTGAATCCAACCATTTAGCATGCACTTTTCTCCCAAAATGCAACACCTGATGAGATTAAATTCCATCCGCCATTCCACTCCCTAAACTTCCAATTGATCGACATCCAGTGGTATCCTTTGGTAACCTTCTTCACTGTCTATGACCCCACCAATCAGCACATTTATTAATCAGCCCCCTACATTTTCATTTAAATAATTTATATTAATATTACAAATAACAGAGGTTCCTGTGGAACACCCTTGTTTCCATCTGACTAATGTTTGTTGTCCAATAGAGCAGAAGGAGACCATTAGGCCCATCATGTTCATTCTGGACTGAGATCTTTATTTCTCTAACTTCAGCTTACAACTCCTCTTCAACTATGTAGTTCCATTCCAATCAACTCCCTCCCAAACCTTATCCTGCTCTCTCCTTAAGAAATATCTCTCTGGAATGCCTAGCTATTTATCCATGCCTTTTATAAGAACTTCTTCCGAAACACGGCAATTGCTTTTCAAACAGCGAGATAGTCACACAAGTACAATTTAATTTTATGGATACAAGACCAAGTTTCATAACAAAAAATGTAAAATAATGGAATGTGATCCCCATCATGCCAACCAAGTCCTAAATCTTTTGTTGGATTAATGCACCAAGATTTTACGAGTAGGGTGTACTAATATGTACTCTAGTAGTTGAGATAATTTACCTCTGTGGTCAGCTCAAAGAATATCTCCTCTTCGATCAGCATAAACCAATGATCCGAACTAATGAAAAATAAATAATAAAGTCATGGTAGATTTGCAGATGCAATCTCAAAAATGCTGCAAAAATGTTGCTTCAACAATCCAGTCTGTAAACAGCAATGACCATTAATCAGCACTGCTGCCTTTCTATTCTGCTTAGTATTGACATCAACAAGAACCGGCTTCTCTCCTGTGGAGACTGGTCGCACAGTCACTGACAGGGGAATCGTTAGTGTCGACTGTTTGATCACAGAGAGTTAAGTCCCAAAGTTGAGCCTACATTAGCAGCGGTGAAAATCTTCTCATTACTGAGAAGGTTCAGGGCCCCCAGGGAGTTCAGTGAGAAAGAAATTGACATTAGTGCGGTAAACCAGGGAGTGCCATTGATTCTAAAGCAATTAAGGAAATGCCAGTGTAATCTTCACAGCAGTTCCATTTATCTGTGAAGGAAAATGAGAAATGGAAGGCCTGACCAAGGAAATTAAAGAGATGTCTGTCTGACTGGGACTGTAGGATTGGAGAAGTTGGATATTTGCATTGATGGACAGCCAGCTTCTCTTTCCCACTGCTTCAAAGTAAATGGCTAGGATTAGGTTGAGGAGGATAGGAGGTTTAAAGGAGATCTGCGGAGCTGGCAGAGAAAAGAAGAATAGTAGCACTTAAGGAGCATCTGGAGAGCATGGAGCGATTTCGAATTAACACAGGCAAGTGATCAGCATAGGTGTGGGCTGAAGGGCCTGTTTCTAAGCCTAGTGACTCCAAGAAGAGACTCTCTTTTATTGGTGGGGGTATGGGTCAGTGGCACCTCTTTGCATCCTATTACACCAAGCAAAGGTGAAGAAATTTTCTGTTTTGTTAATTTAACGATACAGCATTGTAGAAGTCCCATCTGGCACCAGCGTTTCCCAATTAACTTACCAACCCCGCACATCTTTGGAATGTGGGAGGAAACTGGAGCACCTGGCGAGAACCCACACAGGTCACAGGGAGAGCATAAAACTCCTTACAGACAGCGGAGGATTCAAACCTTGTCCATTGTCTCTCCTGTCTCCCTATTCCTATCTCCTAGCTCTCTCTCTCTCTCTCTCTCTCTCTCTCTTTCTCCCCCTTTCCCTCTGTTTCCTTTCCTTCAGCTTTGCATTCACTGACCCACCCCCTCCATCCCCCCTGATCAATTCCCATCTTTCCAAGTCAAGTCACCTTTACCGTGCTCGCACAGTAAAGACGAGATATTGTTTCTCCAGGATCAGGGAGCATATTTATATAAATATAAGTTAGAATAGTTAAACACATTGAAATATTGCGATGTACACAGTAACAGTCCACGGAAAACTATCCATATTTGTTCTGGGAATTCAGGAGCTTGATGGCTTGGGGGATAAAACTGTTCCCCAATCTGGACACAAGGGCCTGAGTGCTACGGTACCTCCTACCAGATGGCAGAAAGGAGAACAGTTTACATGAGGGGTGTGTGGAGCCCTTCACAATGTTTATTGCCTTTTGCCTGCATCAAGTGTCATAGATATCCTTCATGGTAGGAAGAGAGCCCTGTGATCGTACAGATTCTATCACCAATGTGTCTATGTACAGATTGTAGTGTAGGGTGACTGTGATTGGCTTCTAGTTAATAAAAGCTTTGGTTTGGATTAACAAGCCTTTGATTCTTTCGACATGCTCTACAAGCCCCCAGTAATCTTTTCCGCTGACTTCACTCTCCTCTGCAGTCTTTCAAACCAGGCGGTGAGGCAGTTGCACAGGATGCTCTCAATACATCCTGACCTCTCCTGTCCTGTCCTATCCATCCAATTATCACCTTTTGTCTGTTGGCCTGTGCTCTTGCACATTCTTTCCCCCCCCCCCCCCCCCTCTCCTTTTATTCAGGTGCCAGCCTGCTTTCTGCTCATTCCTTGCAGAGGGCTGGAACGTTGGTCATATATCTTAACCTCCTGTGGGAACTGCAAGATCTGCTGGGTTCCCCTTGTATCTCTGCGTTTTTTATTGTGAGATTAGCAATGCAATGTTTCCACTACTTCTGAGGTTTGGGTGCACTTCAACTCAGCAAAGCGTTGTTGCACTGAGCAACAAACTATCCTCAAGGGCTGAAACACATCAGTGGGATAAAAATAGCATCAAATCAGCCAGGGTTTTTGGAATCAGTGTACATCGTGGCTGGTACATCATGTAGTTTGTGTGGCAGAAACGTATGGGATTCTAGCTGCTTTTATCGTTTCTCTGCACCTGTCATCCTCATTAAATTATTGTCAATTGCTCAGGTCTTGCTACAGTTTATCTGCTCTCCATTATATTTTGGTTGTTACAATTCTCGTTCCCAGCCACAACTTCATGGCAGACCTGTTTAACCCATTCCCTTGAATGTACTTGTTTGAAAGAGTGCAGAGATTTACAAGGATGTTGCCAGGACTTGAGGAACTGAGTTACGGGGAAAGGTTAAATGGGTGAGGATTTTATTCTCTTGAGCAATGGAGATTTGATAAAGGTATACACATTTATGAGGGGTTTCGACAGAGCAGGCTTTTTCCACTGATGTTCGGTGAGATAAGAACTAGAGGACATGGGTTTAGGATGAAAGGTGAAATGATTAAAGGGACATGAGGGGGAACTCCTTCACGCAGAGAGTGATGAGAGCGTGGAATATGCTGCCAGTTGAAATAGTGAATGTGGGCTCAATTTTGATATTTAAGAAAATTTGGACAGGTACTTGGATGAAAGAGGTATGGGGAGATATGGCTGGGTTCAGGTCAGTGGGAGTAGGCAGACTAATAGTTCAGCACAGACTAGAAGGGCCAAAGGGCCTGTGTTCTGTGGTTCTACTCCAACCTGGCCTAGGGAGAGATGTTTTATAATCACATTCATTTCTAATGGTTTTTAAATTCTGATAAGCCTTCATTTGTAAATCTGAACAAGGAAGATATGTCGGTAAGTCAAAATAGCATTCATTTTGGTTTACTTCTCCCCAGACATCGACACTACAGTAAGGGGAGGTCTTCTGGTTCTGCACCACTTCTGCTGAAAATCCCAAAGTAATGTAGAGCCAACAAAATCCTTCAGAAGCTCAAGGTCACAATTGCAGTGCTGGAGAATACAGAAGGCAATCTACACACTGCAACATTTCTCCAAAGGCCAAAGGAACATACAAGTTAGTCAGAGTTGGGCACTCAGCATGAGCCCAGTTCTCCTTGTAATAAAGTCACGATAGATCTGGTTGTAACCTCAATTTTCCTCTCCTCTTTGTTTGCCTTATGGCAGACAGAAGGCAATTGTATGTAGTAGTACATGTTCTGTACTAATACATGGCAAGAAGGGAATCTTGACTTGCAAAACCTCTCATTCCATTGTTTATCAGGAATCCATCAATCTCTGCCTTTGGTTGGCGTAGTGGTTAGCATAAACACCTTTACAGTACCAGCGATCGGGACCAGATTGATGTTCGAATCCCATGCTGTCTGTCAGGAATTTGTACATTCTCCCGTGTCTGCATGGGTTTTCTACAGGGCCTCTAGTTTCCTCCCACCATTAAAAACATGCTGGGGGTGTAAACTGGGCAGCATGGATTCGTGAACTGAAATACTGTAAGGAAGACAGGGAGTCGCCAATTTGTCCAGCGCCCCTCACAGAAATGAGGCCCCACTGAGGATCGAACTCACGATCCCTGGTTTATAAGACCAGAGCTGACCAGTGCTCTAATCGTGTAATATTACATTTTCCATTTTATAACATTATCCTGGTCGCTGCCGCTATGTTAACTGTGTTTGCAGATTTGTGAATAAAGTTTTGATAAATACTAGAGAACACTCACAAAGAGAAGTCGAACTCTAAGGAAATTCACCAGATGCTGAGGTTGCTTCTGACTTGTTGATCATTTGGTGGTCGATTTAATAAGAAGCTGTGGGGAACAGTCAAACATGTTAGAAAGATTTTGGGGGATAATGCCCATGCCAGCTGACTTTTTAAAAAAATGTAGACATGGCTCTCTATCAGGCCAATTTGACCCTATGAGTCCGTGCTGCTCAATTTACACCCCATTAACCTACACTCCTGGGACATTTTGAACGGTAGGAGGAAACCGGAGTCCCCAGACAAAACCCATGCAGATAAAGGGAGAACGTATAAATTCCTTGCAGACAGCGCGGGATTTGAATCCTGGTGCTGTAAAGGCATTACACTAACTACTGCGGCAACCATGCCACCCTGGGGCTTTATCAGAGGGGTGGAGAGTGCCACAAGTGGAACAGCAGGGATGGATGTGAACTCATTGACCAGACTGTATATTGTTCTTTGTCGAGGTATTACAGCATCTAATTCAACATTCCTTTATTGTCATGTCAAAAATACACAAAATTTCCATTCAAGTCAATGTAGCCTGTTGCCCCACCATTTTCACATTACGGTGCAGCTTCACAGTCAATCTCCTGCAGTGGGTTCGGGGACTGAGTACCAACTCTGACTCGAGCTACTCACTATTTGGTCAGGATCATTCCTCTGCTACTCGAGCCTGTCCTATCAGATTAACACAAAAGCCATTCACACAACAATTAGGCTCGGTTCGGTTCCATCAAGTGAACTGTGATTAAAGCATTCATTTACTCAACAATGCTTCACTTTTATCATGCTGAATTAAATCTCGTCCCGACAAAAGGACACGGAATCAAATAAGCTATGGGTTGCTTTTAATTTCGAGCAGTGCTGTTCCTAGCAGCAATCGGTGCAAGGTCACCACTTTGTCAGAAGTGTTAATTTCAATGGATCATTTTAGAAGATGGCAGACAGCCGAATAAATTACCGCATCCCGATGGAGTTGAAACCTTCGAGACTATTTAAGTCACTCTACAAATTCTCCTGGGCAACTTTTGAATCACTACAGGGGTCTAAGGATGGCACTGTTAGTGTCGCGGGTAGCTCAACGCTGTCCGCAAGGAGTTAGTATGTTCTCTACATCTGGGTGCTCCGGTTACCTCCCACGTTCCAAGCACGTGCAGGGTTGGTAAGGTTAATCAGTCACATGGGTGGAATTGGGCAGCGCGGGCTTGTGGGCCAAAAGGGCCTGTTATCATAGCTGTACCACTATTAAAAATATAAAATCAGTGAAATTTATGACAGAGAAGGAATCCATTCACCCATCGTGTTCATACTATAAAAGAAAACAAGCAATTTACATGCTTCCACTTATCAGCATTCATATTGGGGCTCACACATTAACCTTTTGGACTCCATCCATTTTTAATCTTTCATGATATACACTGCGGATTGGTTCCATGGATAAACTACAGAACAAACACTAGTATGAGCCAGTTGGTGGTTGGGTATAAAATCAGTCCTGGAAAACAGAGTATGCACTTGTTGGTAGACCCTGAAAACTAGGACATGGAGTCCAAAGGGTTAGGTGTTTATCCAAGAGTTCCTGCTTTGACCACCTTCATGGTAGCGAAATCCAGACTGTTCTATTCATTTCATTGTTCCCTGCAACAGTCCAAACCATTTACCCTAGCTCCGATTTATTGAGGCTTTCAGTGAAGGGGGAGCGGGGGGAGCTCCTTCCTGTTTTCCTTTCTGGCCAGTCCCGCCTCGTTACTTGCTGGAGGGTTCGGCGAGAAGGGAGTTGAGGAAACATGGTGGGGAGTGGTATTCGGAAGGGTGAGAATCAGGACAGATTCAGACAAAGCTGTGGGAAAAGGATTCAGACAAGAGCCCTGGTTCTCCAACATTATAGCTAGGCCTTCAGCTCAGCTGAGGCACAGAGAACATGGGGGAATGGTTCAATAAGTGTAATCAGAGAAAGAATCTCTGATCACCCCCAATGTCAGTCGTAAATATTCACAGTTACACTGTGCAAAAAAGGCATTCCAATTTTTGGTATCAGAGTGGTTTATGATTAGGCCCATGCAGTGAGGTTCAAAAGTCTAATAGCCATTGGAAAGAAACTGTTCTTAACCTATGGGCACTGGACTTCAGGCTTCCTGAAGGTCGCAGGGAGAAGTAGTTGTGACGAGAGTGATTAGGATTGTTTATGGCGATGGCTGCTCAAAGGGCTGATCCATCTCCCTCCTGTACACTTCCTCATTGCCGTTTGTGATTCTGCCGGCAACTGTGGAGCCATCAGCAAATCTATCGAGAGTATTGGAATTGTGCCTGGCCACGCAGTTATGAGTGTGGAGTGAATCGAGTGAGGGACCTAGCCTAGAGACTTGGGGTGGTGCTGTGTTGAAGGCCAGCAAGGAAGAAATGATTCTGCCGATCCAAACTGATTGGACTCTGCTAATGAGAAAGCCAAGGATCCAGATGCAGATGAACAGTCAGAATCCCAGCTGCTTGAGTTTGATGGTGTTCAATGGCGAGCTGCAATCAGTGAACAACAGCCTGACCCAAGTTTTCCAGAGGTCCAAGTGATCTAACAAGGGTCAGCGAGGTGGCATCTGCCATTATCCAGTGGTGACGACAAGTGAACTGCGGTGGGACCAGGTCCTCACTGTGATAGGAGTTGATTTGCGCCATAACCTATCTCTCGCGAAGGAAGCTCTTCATCATAGTGGGTCATCAATTCCACCATATGATTTAGATTTACAGAAATGTCACCTGGGTTTCAGCATCTGGAATACAAGGAGAGATTGAGCAAATTAGGTCTTCATTCCTTGGAACGTAGAAGGCTGAGAGGGGATTTGATCGAGGTGTTTGAGATAATGAGAGGGATAGATAGAGTTGATGTGGAAAGGCTTTTCCCATTGAGAGTAGGAGAGATGGATCCAAGAGGTCATGGGTTGAGTGTTGACGGGCAAAGGTTTAGGAGTAACATGAGGGGGAACTTCTTTACTCAGAGAGTGGTTACTGTGTGGAATGGGCTTCCGGGAAAGGTGGTGGAGGCAGGGTCAATTTTGTCATTTAAGAAAGAGCTGGATGAGTATATGGATGGGAGGGGGATGGAGGGATATGGGCAGAGTGCTGGTAAGTGGGATTAGAGGAGGGTACTTGGATCAGTGCGGACTAGAAGGGCCAAATTGGCCTGTTTCCGTGCTGTAATTGTTATATGGTTATATGGTTGTTGCAGGTCCCCTTGCTCTTCAAGTCAAATCAAGTTAAGATAAGTCTACTTTATTGTCATCTGATTGCACAAGATCAATCCGACAATCTCTGGTCCTCAGTGCAAAACATGCAGACACATAACCAGATATAACACACGTACAGACAAATAATACATATGCAGGTCAAGTATTCATATTTACAAATTATTAAATATTGTTTCATGAATGAGAGTCTCGGATGGTTAGTATGAGCAGTTCCTTTGGTCATTCAGCATTCTCATTGCCTGGGGAATAAGTTGTTCCTCAGCCTGGTGGTGCTGGCTCTGATCCTCCTTTATCTCTTTCCTGACAGAGCAGCTGAAAGATGCTGTGTGGGGGTGGAAGGAGGCCTCAATGATTTTAAGCATCCTCTTCAGACAACGATCCCAGTAGATCATGTCGATGGGGGTTAAGCAAGGGGGGGAGGAAGATTCCAATGATCCTCTCTGCCACTCTTATCATCCTGTGGATTGACCTCCCATCATTTCTCTGCAGCATCCGTACCATGATGCAGCCAGCCAGGACACTCTCGATAGATCTCCTGTAGAAGGTTGGCTTCCCAAGCACTGTTGTTCTGGATGTTCTTTTGAAACAGGTGGGGACCTCAGCAAGATGTTGAAAATGTCTGCAAAAGCTCCAAAAGAAGAATATTATACAAACCTGCACCCTAAGTTGTTTTAAATGTGAATAATTTATTCCCTCGGTAGGCTGATTTGGTCACTGAATCGTAGTGTGGACACAGTGGATGTGATCTTCACTGAAGAATACATGAGTGGCATCTGTCATTCTACATGGGAAGGATTGTGCAACACGCTCAACTTGGGCTGCAGCCTGCTTGCTGAATGGTTGCAGGCATAATTCTCACCATTCGGTTGACAAAACCATTCCCGGTGAAGATCAGAGTCAAACAAGCTGAAGAATTGCGCCCGAGCTTTCCTTAATTTTCTCACTTCCGTGTGGTACCTCCTGTCCAACAAAGTTCTTGCTGAGTGTAGCCAATCTTCTGAATCATTGAGAAACTGTTCAACCCACACTGACTGCACACCTGAAGAAAAGTAATCTTCTTTATAAAGCTGTAATGTTCAATGAAAGATTGCATTTGTATAGGCTCAGATGTCTAGCAGCGAAGCTTCTAACCTCATCTTTCCACAGCAGTAAATTCTCCTTGACTTACTTCCCAGGTCTAAATGGATCTTTCAACACCAATCTTTAGCAGATATTCACAAGCTTTTTTTCTCTCTCTTTCTCTCTCCTAAGAATAACATTACTTGTGTCGTTGTCCAACTTCTCAATCAAAGCAGCAGCTACGGTGCTTCTCTGCTTTCTATTTTTAAGATATCGATCGATAACATTTAAAAGCTTGAAGTACAACGCTCCAGAGTGCACTCTCCAGCAGGGACCACCTCAGGATCCAGAGAAGCTTTTAGGGAAAATACAGTTGTACCCACTTACATTTAAATCAGCAAAACAGCTTGTTATTAAACTGTAGATTGGAAAAGGGTGAGTAATGACAACAAATCAAAAACACTGAACAAAATTTTCACATGGTCTCAAACAGGAGATCTTGTCAGAAGCACGGTAACAGAGTGATATTCCTGCACCCCTTCATTGCCAGATAGATTGCTCAGTGTATTGATTGAGGTTATCTAAGGTGATGGCACCGTTACGGTACTGGTTAGCACAATACCAGTGACCTGGGTTCAAATCTGGTGCTGTCTGTAAGGAGTTTGTATGTTCTCCCTGTGTCTGTGTGGGCTTCCTCCGGGTGCTCCCGTTTCCTCCCACATTCCAAAGGCGTACAGGGTTAGTAGGATAATTGGTCACTTGGGTGTATTTGGGCAGCGTGATCTCATGGGTCAGAAGAGCCTGTTACCGTGCTGTATGTCTAAATTATTAATAGACAGTTCATCAGAATATAGGTCACTCCCTCCTCAAACTAACGTATAAGAAGTGTGTGAATCACGTTGAAATTTAAATATTACAAATGTTGCTGGTCACGATGGGCCCAATGTTAGTGTTTTTTCCCAGCAGCCCAAATAGGAAGTAATATATGTATCTCACTCCTTCCATAACTGTAGGATGTTGCAAAGCACTTCACTCCCAATGGACAATGTTGCCATGGACATAAACCTAGTGCAGGCCCTTCAGCCCACAGTGTTGTGCTGACCTAATAACCTACTCTCACATCTGCCTAAAATTTCCCTACCACATAACCCCCCATTTTTCTGAATACCATGTACTCTTAAAAGACCCTTTTGTACATGTCTCCACCACCTTTGCCACTTTGCTTTTTGTGCACCCACCACTACAATGCCAGCTCTCCCATATTTGGAAAGCTCAAGGAGATAAATGACCAGATTTTGAAGGAAAGACAGGTGGACAGTTAAGGTAGGCAGTCAGCACCCTTTTCCCAGGGTGGGTGTAGCGAACACCAGAGGACACGTGGACAAAGAGAAAGGAGGAAAGGTTAGGGGAGACATCAGTTTTTTACACAGAGAGTAGTGGGTACCTGGAATGCATTGCCAAGGGGTGGTGGAGGGATATGAGGTTTCGTTTTTTTTCTGGTAGGTATATATGGGTCAGTACAACATCTTGGACTGAAGGGCCTGTAGTGTGCTGTAATGTTCCACATTCTATTAAAATGAATGGTCGTGAGAAAATGCTGGAATTATGATGCACAGTAAATCCAAACCCAGCTGACCTGGTACAACCATTTTACATTAGTCTCAGTGTCCATCTGATTCTACCTCTGTGTATGTCCGTAATGTTTTGTGTAGTGATGGACAAGCACTGGGCTAGTCCCAACTGAAGGCAAGGCAGATCGTTTTAAAGGAGATACACTCAGTGACTGCAACCATTGGTGGGAGTAATTCCACAGACCCAGGGAAAGCAAAGAGCAGGACCTGAACGAGAGAGACACCATCACTTTCCTACTCAGCTCAAAATATCTTGGCAAATAAGGTGGAGGGAAGAGGATTCTTCTGTCAACAAGAGCCCTGAAGACACTCCTGATTAATAGACTTTGAGCAATTGGAGGAAGTCACACCCAACATTAAGGTCAAGACATACGCAGTGTTGCACTGCATCCTCCCAGAGTCATTGTGCTTTCGTCTCTGCCAGATGGTCAAGGTCCTGTCACACAAATGCAAATCATGGCTAGGACATCTCTTCCTGGTGGTATTGAAAGGTATCATCTGCCTCATTTACTCCCACTGAGGAGGCATCCACCGCCTTGTGTTCAGCTATTGTGGAGAAATTTAGATAAAGGCAATAGAACATGCGGATGAGAAGCAGAGGGTGTGAACACGTGAGAGGGTGTGAACACGTGAGAGGGTGTGAACACGTGAGAGGGTGTGAACACGTGAGAGGGTGTGAACACGTGAGAGGGTGTGAACACGTGAGAGGGTGTGAACACGTGATTCATCGGTAGTTGTATGTTTGGCTTTGGTTGGGATGGTCAGTGACAAAGGAAGGGTCAAGTGGGAATTGATTGGAATCTGGCTTAGAACGTAGAACAAACATAGAAGACAGAACAAACATAAAACAGTACAGCGCAGGATTAATCTCTTTATCCAGAATATCTACACCAAACATGATACCCACATTAAACTAAAACTCCGCTGCTTGAACTTGATGCATATCCCTCTGTTTCCACCCTATTCATGTGCCTAATTAGAAACCTCATAAACACTCCCACTGCTTCCACACCACCGAGGACCCCTTTTCAGACAGTTGAACCAGTCACTGATTAAAGACGCACATACATCTACTTTAAACCTCCCCCTCCCTCACTTAACAAAGCATGCCCTCCACCTTATGACATCTTCTGTCCAGCCTTGCTCCACCTCTGCAGAAAGTTGCCTTGGAGGAGAACGTGCACTGATGGTACTCCTATGTGCTTGCATCTTGAAAATCTTGGAAAGGAATCAGAGACAGTTATCGGCAGAATAGTCAACATCTCACCCATGCAACTAGAAAATCCATTGCTTCATTCAGTCATACCTGGGATGTTGATGTTAGGAGATTTTGCAATGGAAATGCTGTTAAATATGAAGGGGATATAATTAGATGATCTAGATGGCTATTTCTTGGCAACTGTGTACATAAATGTGTCTTGGCACTTGTCAGCTTAAATTTGGATTTGTCTGGTCTTCTTGCATGAAGCATGAACACTTTCACAACCTGATGATTTGCCTTGGGCTTTTTGCTAAAGAGATGATTAGCTGATCTCTATTAAAAGTTGTGAAATGTCCTGTCCCTGAGTAGATAGATGTGGGTGGCACTGGGACACAATGCTGGTGATCAAGTAAACTCAAGTTTATTATCATTTGATTGTACAAGTACAACCCGATGAAACAGCGTCCTCTAGTCCTCTGTGTAAAACACGTAGACACACAACCAGACATGACACACATGCAGACGATACATATTCAGGACAAGTATTCATTGATACAAATAAAGTAATATTGTTTTATACATACAAGGGTCTCAGATGGTTAGTGTGGGCAGTTTTAGCTGGCTCTGATATTCCTCTATTTCTTTCCCAACAAGAACTGCTGAAAGATGCTGAGAAGGGTGGAAGGAGTCCTCAATGATTTTGTGCATCCTCTTTGGACTACGATCCCAGTAGATCCATCAATGGAGGGGGAGGGAGACTCCATTGACCCGCTCTGCAGCAACCGTACCACACAGTGATCAGTGATGCCACCAGCTAACAATGAAAACCTTTCGGAACACTATGACCTTTATGGACACAAGTAGATGGTCCAAACATGGCTCCGTCTATTAAAGACAGGATCATCCACTGATACGGCCTGCAATTCTCTTACAAGTTCAAGAGGCCCCAAGTATAAAAACCAATGGGGAAAGGCAGAAAGCAATATTACTTAGAGTGAAACACAAAAGTCGACAGGCTCAGCAGGTCACACCACGCATATCATGTAGCAAAGATACATACCCAACGTTTCGGGCTTGAACCCGTCATCAAGGTATGGAAAAATGTAGACAGGTGCCCATACAAAATGGTGGGGGGGAAGAAGCAGGGGGAAGAGCACAGGAGGCAATAGGTGGTATGGGAGGGAGGGCACAAGGAAGAGGGTGTTGAGGGCATCTAAAGATAAAGATACATGACTGATGTTTCGGGCCTGAGTCCTTCATTAAGGTATGATCAATATGTAGATTCCCCCCACCATCCTCTCTCAGGCTTGTGTACCCCCACCATTTTATTCAGGCACTTGCCTACATTTTTCCATACCTCGATGGAGGGCTCTAGTTCAAAACATCAGTCATGTTTCTTTATCTTTTTATTTCTTGTTCTTATGCAACTTGCGATAACTCACCCATCCCATTCCATCCCTCAGAACGTGCACCTCACTGCAAGAGTTTCACATCGACCACCCCCTGACCTCCCTGAGCAAGATTCATCAGGCTGTGGCCAATGTCCCCCAAAGGACCCAACACAGTGAGTACAAAAATCAGGGATTAACCTCGTCTTTAGAGTTTTAAGAGGAGCTAGACTGTATGTAAACCTGGGGGAACAGATGAAGGAAGACAGTGCTTCTTATTCCAAGGAAGACCTGCCCTTTACTGTCACCATTCATCAACTACCAGGTATCGACTGGACTGAGGACCCTTGCATGCAGATAACAGCAATAACAACGCCATTAAAGATTAAAAACACACCAAGTACTGGAAGAACTCAGGAGGTCTTTCAGCATCCAAAGGAGGTAAACATATCAAATATTTCAAATTTATATATCTTTACCTCCTATGGATTCTGTTCCTCCCGCACTTTTGTGTTTTTACTCCACTCGCAGCTTCTGCAGACATTTGTGTTTCACCCCATTAAATATGATCCAAGCCTGGCTCACTCCCTGTATTTGTCCACATCGGCCATCTGCCCTCATTACGTGGAGCTGAGGAATTCCTACTTGCCACTTTCTTCACCTTAGAGCCTGCTCCACCTTGTTCTAAATGTCACCATCTTGTAGAACATGAAGCATGGCAGCACAGTACAGGTTCTTCAGCCCATGATGCTGTACTGACCTATATAAACCTACTCCACAAAAATCTAATTTTTCCTTACCTCACACCTATAAACCTCTCTTTTTCTTACATCTGTGGGCCCGTCTAAGAATTCTTTTGAATGTCCTTATTGTACCATCCTCCACCACCACCACCCCTGGCAATGCCTTCCAGGCACCCTCCATTCTCTGTGTAAAAAGACTTACCTCTGACATCTCCGCTCAACTTTCCTCCACTCACCTTAAACCAATGCCCTCTGATACTTGCTGCTGTCACCCAGGGAAAAAGATGCTGGCTGGCCTCTCATAATTATACATACCTCCATTAAGTCACCTCTCATCCTTTGTTGCTCCAACACTCTCTATGTTTGACAATACCCCTAAACTTTCCTCCACTCACCTGAAGAGCATCTGCCTCATACTGGTCTGGCCACAAAGTACTGTTTCTGCCAATTCTGGTGCAGTTTGCAGCCAATCAGCAGTGTGATTATCCTTGCTGGATGTTGATTTGCAGTAAGGAGCAGATAACACTGGTATGGTGGCCATGTGGAAAACAGAGCATGGGGTAAGTGTGTAATATAATGACTGCATTTTTTATCAGGATCCATCCATCTTGTTGCCACAGGCGGCTGTGAAAGCGAGGTCGTAAGGTGTACTTATGGCAGAGATTGACAGGTAGTTGATGAGTGAAGGCATCAACAGTTACGCGAAGAAAGCCAGGGATGGGGCTGAGTGGGAGGATGGATCAGCTCATGATTAGAATGATGGAGCAGACTCGATGAGCCAATGGATCTGCTCCTAGATCTTGTGCTCCCACTGTTCTATAGTCTGAGAAGAGGAAAGGAAGCATGTTGTAAGCCTACAACAGGTTCTTTTTCTTCATCCACAATTAGACACAGGTGGTTCTCTGACGCCCTTTCCACACTCGAGGTATCTCAGCGATTGTCAACTGCCAGTGGTGAGCTGAGCTCTGAATGAACTCATGAAGATCAGAAGTCTCTTCTTGTTCCTGCTGACCTTGGTGACAGTTGCAGCACAAAGGAATCCTTGGAGTTTTCATTGCTTTCTTGGGGGAAAAAAATGTTTTTTTTTAATTATTCATTTGTGAAAGGGTAATGCATGGCCCCTAAGTTTGAACCTCAATCATTGATTCAGGATCTCATCCAAAAAAAATGGCTTTTAATTCAGGCACCTAATTGCCTTTTTGCTCAAACCCTGATGAAGAGCTCAGGCCCAAAACATTGGTACATTTCTTTGCCCCTTATGTGGTCACAGTGAGAACATGCAAACTCCACACAGGCAGCACTGGAGTTCAGAATTTAACCGGTGTATCTGGAGTGGCGAGGCAGTGGTTCTACCAATTGTGCCGTAAAACCGCTCCACCTGGTAAACTGGTGGTGAAATGGACAGCACAAAAATTAACATTTTATTTCTGTCAACCATAGCATCAGATTATAAATCTAAACCTTCTTCTCTCCCATCCCCAAACACCTGCATCTAGTACCAGCGGAACTCATGGTCAAATCATAACCATCTGTTTAAATCCCCACTTGTTCTGAAGATCTCACAATTTATTACTTGTGAGTTACTGGGTCACCTTGTTCACTAGAGCCAAGATTTAATGAGTCATTTTGCTGCAACCTTTATGTCCTGGGAAATCAAATCATTCTCAAAAAAAATTGTCAAATGAAGGCTTCAAATGCCAGCAGTGAAAATCTGCATTTGCTGTGAATTGAGTTAAAGACGGAAAGGTGCTGGAGAAATTCAGCAGGTCATGCAACATCCAGAGGAAGTGAAGACATTTCAGGCTGAGCCCTTGGACAAAATACAAACAAAAAACAGGCAGGTGTCTGAATAAAATGGTGGTGGGGGGGGTGGGAGGGGAGCATAGGCCAATGGGCAATGTCATAGGTGTATATGACATAGATGTATATGGTGCCTGCCCCATTGACCACCGCCAGTGGGCTGATATCGCCTCAAACCGTGCATCTTGGCGCCTCACAGTTTGGCGGGCAGCAACCTCCTTTGAAGAAGACCGCAGAGCCCACCTCACTGACAAAAGACAAAGGAGGAAAAACCCAACACCCAACCCCAACCAACCAATTTTCCCCTGCAGCCGCTGCAACCGTGTCTGCCTGTCCCGCATCGGACTTGTCAGCCACAAACGAGCCTGCAGCAGATGTGGACTTTTACCCCCTCCATAAATCTTCATCCGCGAAGCCAAGCCAAAGAAGAAATATGGGTAGCAGGGCAGAGGAGAAAAAGCTGGGAAGAGATGGGGGAGAGGGTAGTTTTCTGATTGGAGAGGGAAAGGAGTGGGGTGCTAGAGGAAAGGAGATAGAGGGATGGAGGAAGAGAGAGAGAGAGAAAGACAGGGGAGGGACCTAATAGAAACTGGAGGTCAATGTTAATGCATCTGGTTGCAGAGCGCCCAGTTGGAATATATCCCGTCGTTCCTCCAATTTGCAGGTGGCCTCGGTTTGGTAGTACATGAGACCATGAGGCATGTCGGTGTGGGAGTGGGGCGTGGAATTACAATGGTTGGCCATTGGGGAGTCCCAACTCTGGGGGAGCTCTCTTTTTCTTCTCCTTCTCTGTCTGTAAGGGGTGGCAGGCAATTCCTTCAGATGGGAAATCTTTGACTGCCTTACAGTAGACTGAAGAAAACTTTGTGTAATATTACATTTTCTGTTTTATTACACGACAATTAAAGAATCTTGAATCCCATGTTGATACCAACTAGATGTCAGTCATATGACTTCTTCTCTCTGTGCTTCTTAGTCCAATGGTTACACCATCTCTCTAGCTAACAAAGTGTTCTCCCAAAGCCTGTCAGGATAATTGACACCTTATCTCCAGTAACTTGGTGACACTTACACTTTAAATTTGCTGCACTCACATTCTTCTGGCTGCAGCTTGCAGGAAATGTGTACCAGACGCCAAGGGAAGGTGTACAGCAGAATCTTTATTGTCTCTCTGCTGTCAGAAAACCAATAAAGAAAAGGATCAGACGTTCTGACCTCATTGCTCAGGGAAGCTCATGCACAGGAGGAATCAAGGAAACCGAGTTCTGGACTGTAGAGAGGATTTTCAGGGGAGAGTTGAAACTCAGTAATGTGATTCAGTAATGAGCGGGAGGGGGTAACACCAAGGTTAATGTTAGAAAGCTCCCTCTAAAATAAAAGTGACTTAATTAAATTCATCAAAGTTACCTGATACCTATGATAGAGTGAAAGGGTTATTAAATGACCCCCTTCCTCAGACAGCGCCACCCCCTCCCCCCATCAAGGTTACTTAGCCACTGCAAATTGCCTGTAGAGAGTGGTGAATGGTAGAATCTGGAGGTGGGGGTTGGGGGGGTGGAGAGTTAGATTGATGAGAATTTGGGGGGAATAAAATTGGATTTGTTTAGATGATTGTAAATGGCATGGAATTGTTTCCACTTAATACCTTTATGAGTACCACTGGACATACTGTTTTAAATACAATTTTAAAAATTGAAAGATGTTCCCTGACCATTGTATCCTTTAGCTGCCCAATTTCAAATGATCTGTTAAACCAGCAAGGTGGAAGAGATTTATAAGAGGATCACAAACTTGTTGGATGCACCTGTACGTATTTTTAAACTGTAATAAGATTGACCTTATCTGATTATAGTCAAATGGAACAAGCCAAAATCAAGAAGATTTTGCTATTACCTGTCACAAATCAGTACAACTTCCATTTTGCATCATTCCCCTTTGATCATTTCTCAACTCCTGCTCTTCCAATATACTCACATTTAACTTCCTTATTGAACCCAGCAAAGAGAGTGCAAAGAGCTCGACTTTAAAGGAGATGTGTGGGGAAAGCTTTTTACACAGAAATTAAATGCACAAAAAGTGCTGGAGAAATTCAGCAGATCACATTGGGTCCACGGGATGTAAAAGGTAACAATCGTTTCGGGCCTGAGTCTGAGGTAAAGAAAGTAAAAGGTAACTAACATTTCGGGGCCCAAGCTGTGGATGCTGTGTGACCTGCTGAGTTTCGCAAACACTTTTGTGTATTGCACTCGAGCACAGCATCTGCTGGCTTTCATGTTTAACTGACGCAGACCCCATTCAAGGAAACTTGCAGTAAAAGCTCAATGTTTAGTCAAAACTAGTTTGATTTTGTACTTTCTATGACAATGAGAACCACGATCAGTATATTCTTCTCATATAACACTTCAGCTTCCAGTTCAAAACTCAGATTCGATTGAACATGGAGTGGAAATGCACACACTGCCAATACTTTCTGAACTGGTTTACGTTTGGCTTAGATTTCCTCTACAACACCTCAGTGCAGAATCCTCTGCCACCAAGACTTCAGATAATGTCCTGCAGTCCTTTGTTCCAAAAAAGATTTGCCAGGTTTCTCATTATTTCTATTAATACTGAGGAATGAACAGAGAGAGAGGCACGAGGCTCAGCACTTGACACCTTCACCTGGAGAATTGTCAAAACAAAAGGCACTTGTCAAATGCATTTTCTCGGTCTTCATGCCACCATGTGCTAATGCACCTTGCAGCCATTTCTTTTGTGATTCCTGTGAATATTTTTTGAGGGTTTGAGAAAAGATGATAACTAGTTCATTAATTGTGGTGAAGAAGCCAAATGTAATGTTGGTATTCATTTCTAGAGGGAAAGCAGACAAGAGCAGGGATGTAATTCTATAAGGCACTCACTTGGAGTACGGTGTACAGTTCTGGGCTCCATATTTGAGAAAAGGCATGCTGACATTGGAAAGGGTCCAGAGAAGATTTATTAGAATGATATGTTCAAACTTCACACATACAAGTTCATGTTCAAGTTCAAATGTATTGTCAGGATACCCACATCATACACAACCCCAAGATTCTTTTCCTGTGGGTCAGGTAGAATTCCTACTTATTCATCATGTAAACTGTACTCAAGAAAAAGATGTTTGCGAAAGAGATAAATGGAAATGAAGAACAAAATACAGTGCCAGTTGATAGGATTGAACCCAGGTTGCTGGAGCTGTGTGGAAGTGCCTGTATTTTTTTTCCATCTCTGTCTTTGTTCACATTGATCTGCTTTGTATACACTGACCCTCAGTTACAC
The DNA here is from genome assembly GCF_036971445.1 of Narcine bancroftii. Taxonomy (NCBI): domain Eukaryota; kingdom Metazoa; phylum Chordata; class Chondrichthyes; order Torpediniformes; family Narcinidae; genus Narcine; species Narcine bancroftii. The sequence continues at coordinate 97,478,464 of NC_091480.1, read as the reverse complement.
ATATTATAGGTGAAAACTTATTTTCCATGAGAAAATGATTGAATATCCTGTAATGTAACAAAAGACTTGAAAGATCCTAAAGTTTGAAATTGTCAAAACTTGTGAAGGATTATTTCTAACTTGGAAATTTCAAAGGATAAGACACTTTGACACAGGATGAAATTCAAGTTTATTATCATCTGGCTGTACAGATACAACCAGATGAAATAGCATTTCTCCAGATCACAGAACACACACAATCCATAGCACATAATCATCACATAAAAATATCAAATAAATAAATAGATAGATAGAAAGAGAAAAAAATATATATATTTCGAGGAATAATTTACTCAGTTACAGGATTCTGTTGGTCAATCTCACTGCTTGTGGGAAGAAGCTATTTCTTATCAAATTTTGATGCCTCTGTACCTCCTTTCTGATAGCAGTAGGTCAAAGATCCTGTGATAGATGGAAAGTGACCTCTATAATTTGTTGAGCTCTATTTAAGCATCGCTCACGGCAAATGTCGTCATCAAAGGAAGGGAGACCCCAGAGATCTCCTCAGCTATTTTGATGATCCCCTGTGTTGACTTCTGGACCAATGCTTTACAGGTACTGTCCCAAACAATGATTCAGTCAGACAGGAGACTCACAATTGTACTTCTGTATAATGCTGTCAAGGTTGGAGCCAGTAGCTTTGCTCTCCTCAGCCTTTTACAAATCTATCAGAAAGTTTATGAATACATATTTGATAAAAATGATCTCCAATATTTCTGATAATAAAAACCCAAAAATTATGGAGGAACTCAGTAGATCTCACAACATCCATAGAAGGTAAAGATATATAACCAGGGTCCTTCGAAGAAGGACCAATGTTTCAGATCTGAACCCTTCTTCAAGGACCTTGATTATATATCTTTACCTCCAACAGACACTGTGAGACTGGCTAAGTTCCTCAGCACTTCTGTGTTTTTACTCAATCACAGCATCTGCAGACTTTTATGTTTCAATCCAATATTTCTGAAGTGGTTTGATTTAAGTGGACAAAAGCCAATATGGAACCATTGGCATTTCATGGCAAAATCAGGCTAGTGTCTGCTTGTTAAAAACTAAATGCTACTGACTGGCCTGTCAGCTAATGAAACCATTCTTTAGAAACTGCAATCCTAACTTTCTCTACCTCAGACTTAATCTCCCCTGTACATCACCACCAGTTACTATTTGTTTTGATCTTGGCATTAAATGCCAGTTCTGCTTCCGTCCTGCCCTTCACATGAGAGTTGAGTGAAGGACTGAACAAGCCACAAGGCCAACTTCAGAATTCTACAACCTCAACAATAAGCACAATGTCACCCAGATATAACCAGGAAAGGTGCTTGGAATGTTGTCCACATCTCAAAATGACAAATTGATAGATCCAGCCTTATTGAAAGATGCAAACAAATGTGAAGAGGAAAGAGTTAACATTTCAGTTCCAATGAATCATCATCCCTGCCCTCTCCACAGATACCTCCTAAATATTTCCAGCAGTTTTTGTTCATATTTCATATTCCCAACATTTTATTTCTGGAGTTAAATGTCATGTACTAAAGCAAATGAACCTTCCTTTGGAGCCAAAAGCCTGTTTCCACCTCTGAGCTTGGGCAGCGCTCTAATGGGTTTCCAGCTAATTGAAGCCTTCTGCTTTTCCTGCTGTCAGAGAGAAGGGGAAGTAATTCGAATGTGATGCTCAAGCGTGGATCACTGTGGGCTGATTAACTGGAACATCTAGTATTCTGCCGATGAGCAACTTGCAAAACCCTACCAACTGAACAAAATTAGTCAGGTGTTTTTTTTTCCATAGTTTAGGCTGAACCTGCATTGCTTTAGAACAGAGGAGCCAAATGTGCTTGAAGTAAGAGCCACATACAATAAACTTCAGATGTTTGAGATGTTTGAAAATATATATTACATACATTTTTTTACACTTACATGCACATTTTGTAACAAAAATGTTATATAAATGTTAAGAAATAAATGTATGTAATAATATTTATTCATGTATGTAGTATTTAATTTTGAATTTGTTTCAATAATCAAAAAGTACACACATCATATATACTCATGCAATAGTGTAAATTGTGGACCAATTTTTAGGGTAAAATTTAGGGGGTTGACTATTACTGTTAACTGCAGTAAGTATCTGCATCATTCAGGGCATCAGGAGCTCAGATGGGTGAGTGGGCGACTGGGACCAGGTGGTAAGTCCAGGAGCTCAGATAGGCAGGTGGCCGTGGCCTCGACGAGAGTCCACGGTCACATGCAACTCTTTAACGTATAATGTGCGGCTCATACGCTTCCAGTCTCAGTCGACATATTTCTGCCACCCCTGCTTTAAAATATCAGGGTTCTATGCATTTAATTATTTACTGATTATAAGAGTTATCTTTAACATTAAAGTATCTACAAAGCATTCCTTTCTTTTTGCATCTTTTCCTGGGGAAATTGTACCCTTCAGGTCTCAGATCTCTTCGAGATGTCTGCTGTCTGCTCTTCATTGCTGTTCCTAAAGAATTTCTTATTTGAATGGAGCATTTAGGAAACAGCTGCAATGTTGTAAATGGTGCTACTCAGCTCTGTCCCCTTGTCCAATCCATCACTCCTGGCACCTTGCTTCAGGTTACTACCTCTCTTTCCCAGTTCTCAAATGTTATCACAGTTTCTCTTCCACAGCATTTCCAACAACTGCATGTTAAAAAAAAATTCTTGCACAACCTCTAGGCTGTCCCCAGTCTCTCTGTGAGACACACGTACATACCTTCTGTTAACTGTCGAATGGACAATTCAGGTAGAAAATCCTTTTGGCTGGCCAATCAACAACGAACTGATAGACACCAGGTTGGAGATTGCTGGATACTGTCTCGGGATTGGCTGAAGGGGAACGATGTTTTGGAACCAGGATGCAAGAGGGCGCTGGAGGCTTCCTGATCATGTCAGAGGTGTGCATCTGGAGCATGATTTGCTGAGGGTTCAGATGCAGACTGTGTGGGTGTGGAACTGCTGGAGGCGAATCCATGGACACTCTGTGAATCTGGGGGACTCTCTTTTGAGGTAGTAAAGGTTACTACCTCTGTTTCTCTTTTACTGGCTGTAAGGGGTGCTGGGCAATTTTTGCTGATAGCAAATCTTGGTCTGTCTTACAGTAGATTGAGGAAATTTCATGTAATATCACATTTTCTGTTTTATGACCTGATGATAAAATAATCTTGAATCTTGAATGTTCAAGATGTTGGCCAAGTCCAGAATAAGGGGTCACAGTCTATAAAGGAGAAGCCCATTCAGACTGAGATGTGGGGAATTTTGTTCACTTACAGAGTTGTGAACTTATGGAACTCCCCACCAACAGAAAGTTATTGAAGTTGGTTCATCCAATATATTAGGGGCAACTTCTTCACACAGAGAGTGTGGGGGGTGTGGAACATGCTGCCAGCTGAAGGGGTGAATGTGGGCTTAATTTTAACATTTAAGAAGAATTTGGACAGGGAGATGGATGGGAGGGATATGGAGGGCTATGGGCTGGCTGCAGGTCAGTGAGACTAGGTAGAAAAATAGTTCAGCACAGACTAGAAGGGCTAAGGGGCCTATTTCTGTGCTGTAATGTTCTATTGGTCTATATTCAAAAAGAAATTGGATGTGACCCTAATGGTCAAAGGGGTTAAGGGGTATGGAGAGAAAGCAGGAAAAGGGTAGTGAAGTCAAATAGAAACATAGAAGATAGGAGCAGGAGTAGGTCATTCGACCCTTCGAGCTTGCTCCGCCATTCAACGAGATCATGGCTGATCTTAAAGTTTAGTACCCCGTCCCCACCTTCTCTCCGTAACCTTTACTACCTCAGATCAGCCACGACCAAAGTTCAAAGTTCAGATTTATTGTCAGAGAACATACATGACATAATTTACAACCCTGAGATTCTTTTACCTGCACAAAATGACCACTTATTGGCAGTGCAAAACAAAACTGCATCAACATGCACATGTCAAGAAATAAAGAAATGTAAACAGCATGCAAAACAGAGAGAGAACCAAAAAAAATCAATAAAGTGCAAAAGTAAGAGTCCTTTAAAAAGTCCTTGAATGAGTTTATTGTTGAGGAGTAGCAGCTGTTCCTGAACTTGTGGTAGTTATAGAGAAAGGGAAAGGTAAAGGGGACTGGAAGTGGTTACAGAGACAGGGAAGGATGTCGGTGAAGGGAGGTGCTTCGAGAGACGGGGAGTGGTGCAGGTGACGGTGGTTAGAGACAGGGAGTGGTGTAGGGGACAGGATGTGGTTACAGATTATTTGGATTATATGGATATGGATTATTTTTCCTGCAAGCCTGGCAGAATTTCTACCTAATTGTATTGAATGATGGTGCAAATGAAAAGGTTAGATGGCCATCTCTTACATCTATTTTTTATGTTTCTATAATTGCAACCTGCTGTATTATTCAACCAGCCACCGGCTGTAGAAATGGTCAGGATTTCTCTGTTAAATGAGATTATCCATTTCTGCAACAGAAACGTTACAGCCTTTGTTGAGACAAACTCCAGGAGACACACTGTGCATGAGCTACGGAAGCAGGCTGAATGCACTGTTCATGTGTTCCTCATTCCACACTGCTTTGTGGCCTGTCATGCATCTCAACTCTATTAGTACTTCACAAATAGATGAGTTGGTGTGTACAGCAGCAATAATTTCCTCTCTGCACCAGATTAAAAGATTGCCTGGGTGCAGTCAGCCTGTGTAATGCAAGACAAACTGGATCCAATCAATTGCCAATCAGCAGTCAAATCTTGATGAGGCCTTCCATTCCAGAACCTCTGACATGTCTGCTGCCTTCCACAAACATGATTTCCCCTCTATCACTATTAACTCGGCCCTCACCTGCATCTCCTCCATTCCCCACCTACCTTCCCTAGCCCCCCACCCGCCCCTAGAAACAATAAACAAAAAATTCCCCTCGTCCTCACCGACCACCTCACCTACCTCCGCATCAAACATATTATCTGCTGGAATTTCTGGCACTTACTACAGGAACCCACCACCAGACACATTTTTCCTGCTCCTCCCCTCTCAGCCTTCCATAGGGACTGCTCCTTCTGTGACTCTTTTGTGCGCTCTTCCCTCCCCACCCATCACCCCCCGGCACTTTCCACTGTGATCGCAGTAGGCATAATACCTGCAGCCAAACCTCCTCCCTCACCACGGTCCGAGGTCCCAAACAGACCTTTCACTTGTACCTCTACCTCCAAAGAACTCATTAAATGCATCTGGTGCACCCTCGGAGAGATCAGTTGCAGATTTGGAAATCTCTTCTCCCAGCACTTCCTCTCCGACCTCCCCGTAGCCAACCATTTCAATTCTGAATCACACTCTCAAGTTCACATGTCTGCCCGTGGCCTTTCACACGACCCCACCCTGACCACCTGCAGATTGGAGGAACAACACCTCATTTTTCATCCAGGCCCCCTCCAACCCCAGGGCATGAACATTGTTCACTGCATTCCACTAATCAGCTTGCCTTTTCCCCCTCCCTCCCCTTTAACTAGTCATTCCAGCTTCTACTTCCTTCCTCTCTAGACTCTTTCCCCCCCCCACTTCCTGTGGTACACCCCCCCACCTATCATCTCCAACCCTCGCCACAGCCCCTTCCCCCCCCCCCCTGATGAAGGGCTTAAGCCCGAAACCTTACATAAAGGCACTGTTTGATCAGCTGAGTTTCTCCAGCATTTGTGTGTTTCTTCATCGGTCTACTCTAAATCAGTGGTTTTCAACCTTTTTCTTTCTACTCACATCCCACTTTAAGTAATCCCTCTGCCATAAATGCTCTGTGATTAGTAAGGGATTGCTTAAGGTGGGATGTGAGTGGGACAAAAAAAGGTTGAGAACAACTGCTCTAGACCCAATTGTTACTGAAATATTTTGCTTGAGAAAAATTGTCGTTGGCTCATTTCCTTTGGAGTTATGAATCTGTGCACATAAGAGTCAATTCAGTATGATTAAAACAGTGGTTTTCAAACTTTTTCTTTCCACTCACATCCCACTTTGTAGTGAACTGGGATTCACTAGAAGTGTCCTGTACTGACGACTGGTCCCACTTCCTGGCTCCTCCCCTGGGGGCCTGATATAACCCTGGTTTCCCGCATAAACCCGGAATCCCTCTGAAGCCTGTTCATGAACCCTATCTGTGTTGTAAGCTAATAAAAGCGTTAGTTCTCCCTCCGACGAGTGTGAGCTTTTATCTACCCTTACTAATCACAGAGCACCGATGGCATAGGGATTACTTAAAGTGGAATGTGAGTGGAAAGAAAAAGTTTGAAAACCACTGCTCTAAATCATCAACAGGTGATGGAAGGGATCGGTGGGCGTTATCAAATACCAGTTCAGGTTGCATTAGAACCATAGAGGAGGAACTGCCGTTCCCAGAAAGAGGTGAGTCTATGGAATTCTCTGCCCAAGGAACCAATAGAGGCTGCCTCAATGAATACATTTAAGGCAGAGTTAGATCATTTTGTTGCATATGGTGAGATGGGGAAAAGGCAGACAGGTGGAGCTGAACTGACGACCACGTCAGCCATGATATTGAATGGCAGAACAGGTTTGATGGGCCAGATGGCTGACTCCTGATCCTATTTCTGTTCTGCACTGCACCTGTGGTTTACCCCTGTTGTGCATGGCACCTATTTGCACATCATCCCAGAACACATTCCATCCTTTATGCTGACAACATATTTTCCACCTTTTCCACTTGATTCAGAGCTCTTCACTTTTACATCTCAGCATTGACACTCCTGCTGTTTCAGACTTTGCAGATTTTATGCCTCTGTCAGATATTTTCTTTTTATCTCCCCTCTATAATGGATAGTAAGAGCATACAGGACTGTGAGGCAGATCCAGCGCAGAGTCCCCTGGACTCAATATCACAGCTATTCTCACAGAATGCACCAGGTATCTAACTGCGGGAACAGATGGGGAAAGGAGCTAAGAGCAGGATCCTTGGGTTAATCTGTGCCAACCAGAGAGCAGAGTGCACGTCTTTGCAGAAGATTACTCCCAGAATGATGGAGTTTGATCTGAGTGGCATTGGGAAACAGTCTCATCCTTGCCTGGTCCAGGTGAGGGAATGTAGGTGGTATTTACTGTGCATGCAGAATTCAGCAGAATTCTAATTGCCTGATCATAATTTGGTTAGGAGTATGACAGATGGATATTCAAAATATTATATTTTGGGAATGATTTGGTCACAGCTTGAATCTCTATTTTTCAGCTCTGAAATTTGGTTCAGATCTGATTGAGACTGAAAAGACCCAGGATGCATGTTTGCCACTAATGAAGCTACATTTCAATAGCACTGTCCTTGGGACACCTCCAAAATGCTCTCCAAGCAACTAAGTACTGTGGGTGTGTGGTCACTGATGTAAAGCAAGAGGCAGTTGACCCAGTGCAGTGCACAAACGTGCTGGAGAAACTCAGCAGGTCACGCAGCATCCACGGGAAATGAAGCGAAACCCATGTTTCGGCCGTGAGACCTTGGTCAAATTATGAGAAAAGAACAGGTAGCGGTTTGAATAATGAGGTGGGGCGAGGGGGCTGGGGGATGAGTGGAAAGGAGGGAGGAAAGGGCAGGGGGTTGGAGGGCAGGCTAACAGGTAAGAGGTCACAGGTGGATACCGGTGGTAGGGTAGAAGAGAAAAAAAGTTGAGATGGGGGGGAGGTGGGGGAAGCTCTCTAGTGTGACCAGTGTCCACTGTTAGGTTCCACAGACATCAAAGGGTAGTACAGTGCCACCACAGGAAGAGGTGCCAGCAATTACCAATCTCAGATGTTGCCTCATTCTTCCTGCGACTGCACACTATCCTTTGGCCCCTCTCATTTCCACCCACAACCCCAAGATGTGCTGGATGGGGGGGTGGGGGGTGGGTGGGAGTTACTGTAGTTCCAAGATGGGAGGTTTACACCCAGGTACTTGAAACCTGATTGACTAAACTGAAAAAGCAAGTCTGATTGATTAAGTTGCAAAGCTGCTGTGTTGACAGGATACCATTTGCTCTTTTGAAGATTTAATTTATTACCTGAAAGAGAGCCAGACTCCTCCAAAATGAATAAAAGAAATGCTACTTATTCAATCTTGACTAGATTTCTTCTCTGCCTTTGCTCACAAACGGAAACCCCAGACCACACCTTGGTTACTTCAGATTTGGCTGCTCCACACATTCCAAACCACTTTCCCTCATTCTACTCTTTGTAAACATCCAAACTACTCCTCTTATTACCACTTAACCAAATACTTCCCATCCCTGTGCTCACTCACTGAATCTGACTTCACATTAAGAAACATCTTGAATTGAACATTCCCATCTTTATTTTGCCATGGGCTTTCTCTTCCTCATTCCTCACGTTCCCTTCAGCCCATCCAACACTCCATGCCATCTCCTTTCTTGTAGTCCTGGACTCATGGACAATGTGAGGATAGATAAGAAGATAGTATGGGTATTCCCCAATTGGAAAACACAGATAACCCACAAAGTCAACTCACTATGGAAGGCCACGTGAGAGGCATTCAAGACCGAAGACCTGTTTCAGCATGTGGTACTTGTGCAATTAGATGGATAATAAACTTGACTCGACTTGAATGTGCCTGCATTGTACACATCCCGACTGTCCCATGTGAAATCTCCATCCACAGAGAAGTTCTTCCATGAATTATCTATCCACAGTGTATTTCTTCCAGCCCACACACTTCTTTCCATGTCTCAGGCACAATCGCTCATTTTCCTTCAGTGAAGTCTGGCCTTGAGTTCTCGTTGATACCTCTTTTCCATTCCTGGTTAATCTCCACAGGTGACCAAGCCTCCCTAAAACATCACTGCTACTTGGATAATTCCTCCAGTATTTTCTAACAAGATGCATTTGAAACTGGACTGTCAAAAGGTTTTTATGCTTGAACAGTTTAATATATAAAAAAGCTATTTGTAGCAATTTTTCACGAATGGAAAACAAATGAACAGCTAAAATTGTTCTCATATGTACTGATTTAATAGGTTTATGGTTGGCTCGTTGAGCAGACAGATTCTCTAGACAAATCAAAATCACATTTATAAAATAGTTTTCATGAGATAAAGTGGTTACTGGAGAAGGAATGTGAATCAGGATAAAGAGTAGGGTGCATGAGTGGGCAGTGATTACGGCTGATTATGACTCCACATTCCAGCCTATCTATGGTCACCTTTTACCCCCTTGATCATCAAGGATCTATATAACTTTGTTTTAAAGATATTTTACCACCTTTTATGGACGAGACTCACATGATCCTCTCAGGGAAAATAAATTTTCCTTCTTCTCTATCTGATAATGGGTGCCCGTTGCACCCCCATTATATTTTACCTGTGAGCTCTGGTACGAGATTCTCCCACAAGAGGAAACCTCTTGTTAGTGTAGTGGTTAGCACAATGCTACAGCATTCAATTCTGGCGTAGTCTGTATGGAGTTTGTATGTTCACCCTGTGTCTGCGTAGGTTTCCACCAGGTGCTCCTGTTTCCTCCCACATTCCAAAGACATAGACATATGTGATTAGTGGGTTATTTGGTCACATGGATGTAATTGGGTGATGCAGGCTCGTGGGCCTGAAGAGTCTGTTATTCTGCTGGATCTCTAAGATAAACATCTCCACATGCATTCTGTGAAGACCCTTCAGGGTTTTAACTTATAATGTTGGACGATGAGCAGCAAACCTTCAACCACAGGGATTCTATTGGTAGAAATGCCAATATTGCCAGAGAGATGCAAGGAAATTGGAAAGCCCATTCCTGTTCCTGTTAATGCTACTGACCCATGACTGCATTGCCAGATCCAGCTCTAACACTGTCATCAAGTTTGCAGGTGATACAACAGTCGTTGGCCTCATCAGCATCAATGATGAGTCGCACTACAGAGAAGATCTCATGAAAATGGTGTGAGAGGAACAACCTGAGTTTCATGTAGATAAGACGAAGGAGATGATCGTGGACTTCAGGAGGACCAAGAACCATCTCCCTCCACTACACATCAAAAACTCTGCAGTGAAAAATTCTTCAAAGAGTTAAAGAAAATAATAAGGAGATTTTTATGGAGAGGGGGGAAACCGAGGATAGCACTAGACAAATTAACAGAATGGTATAAACAAGGAGGCTTACAATTGCCAAACTTCAAAAATTATTATAGAGCCGCACAATTAAGGTACCTATCAGATTTTTATCAAACAAGGGAAAAACCAGACTGGACGAGACTAGAATTAGATAAAATAGGGGAAAAGATACCTGAACACATATTATATAAATGGGACGAAAAATTGGTACAACATAGAACTTCTCCAGTATTACACCATCTCCTCAATATATGGAAGAAGATACATGTAGAAAGAAATAAAATAAATTACCAAATACCAAAACTAATATTGACGCAAAATAAGCTACTCCCTTTTACAATAGACAACCTTGCCTTTAGAAAATGGGAAAAAAAAGGGATTAAAAGAATAGAAAATTGTTTTTCAGGAAGTAGATTCTTATCCTTTGAACAAATGAGAGATAAGTACAATATAACGGGAGATACAGCGCTGGCATATTACCAACTGAGATCCTACTTGAAAGATAAATTAGGAAGCAACTTGAGTTTACCAGAGGGAAGTAACCTTGAATATGTGATTACAGATACAATGTTAATCAAAAGATTTATAAAAAATATGTATATTAAACTGCAAGAAAAGGAAAATGAGGAAACAAATGGTAAAACTAAACAAAAATGGGAACAAGATTTAAATATAAAGATAAAAAAGGAAACATGGGAGAAGTTATGCTCTGGAACGATGAGAAATACAATAAATACGAGGCTGCGTATGATACAATATAATTGGTTACACAGACTATACATTACACCGCAAAAGTTAAATAAATGGGACCCAACAGTATCTGATAGATGTTTTCGATGTAAAAAAGAAAGGGGAACAACAATTCATGCAATCTGGACATGTGAGAGAGTAGAAAAATTTTGGGATGATCTCAATCAGATATTAAATAAAATAACAGAAAACAATATACCAAAGAATCCAGAGATCTTTCTCCTAAGTAACATAAAAAATAAAGAATTTGGAATTGACTTGGAGGATGCACAAAAAAGATTTGTTAAGATAGCCCTAGCTGTAGCAAAAAAATGTATTATGTCAACCTGGAAATTGGAAGATAATTTGAAAATACAACAATGGTATATAGAAATGAATAAATGTATTCCATTAGAAAAAATAACATATAGTTTAAGAAATAATATCGAAATATTCGAACAAGTATGGGAGCCTTACATTAAATACAATAGCGAAAACCTACCGGGAACAAACATTACCTAAGTTGATGGAAGGAGAAGAGAAGAAAAAAATGGACTCAGTAGAATTTCTGGTGTATTTTTGTTGAATGACAACATTGTCTAACTGAATTAATGCAACCTAGATTGTATAACTAAAATGGATGAGAGGGGGGAGGGATGGGGGGGTGGCTTGGGAGGAGGGAGGGGGGAGGGAGAAAAAGTCACTGTAAATGTGTGGAAAAGAAAAAGTGTATATCATGGCTATTGTGATTTATGGTGTGAAAAATAAAAAATTTAAAAAAAAAAAAAAAAAAACTCTGCAGTGGAGAGTGTGGAGAGCAGCAAGTTCCTTGGAGTTCACTTAACTAGTGATCTATCGTGGACACTCAACATCTCCCTTACTTGTCAGGAAGGTACAACAGCAACTGCACTTTCTGCAAAGACTGAAGTGGGAAAGGCTACCGGCCACCATTATGTCAACCTTCCATAGGAGCTCAGTTGAGAGCATCCTGGCCAGCTGCATCACAGTGTTGTACGGTTGCTGCAAAGACATGAGGACCATAAGAATGGCAGAGAGGATCACTGAAGTCTCCCTTGCCCCCCCCCCCCCCCCCCATCTCCCCACCCTTCAACGATCTACTGGGATCATTTTCTGAAGAGGGTGCACAAAATCATTGAGGACCTATTTCACCCTGCACACAGCATCTTTCAGCTTCTCCCATCAGGGAAGAGATACAGGAGCCAGCACCACCAGGCTGAGGAACAGCTTCTTCCCACGGGCAGTGAGAATGCTGAACGACCAAAGGAACTATTTATATAAACCATTCGAGACCTGTTCTGCATATGTATTATTTATCTGTATGTGTGTTATGTCTCGGTGTGTGTCTGCATGTTTTTGCACTGAGAACCGGAGAACGCTGTTTTGTCAGGTTGCCCTTGTTCAATCAGATGGTAATAAAATTGAACTGGAACTTGAATGCACGAGAAGCCCATTGCCATCTACAGGTCTCTGGACTTCATGCATCACCCAATATTGTTGCAGCAGGGGGTGGAATGGAACGCTCGTTAACCTAAATGGATCATTAACACACCCAAACACTTCAATTCCATGCTCTATCTGTTTCTGTGCTGCTGGTTGAGAACATTGGGAGAGTGGAGATCCGGGAGGAACTGATGATCTCCCATCAGGACCACACATAACATAGAACAGGAGGAGACTACCATGATGCTCATCTAATCCCATCTACTTGCATATGGTTCTCCATTCTTTGCATGTTTATGTGTCTAAATGTCTCTTAAATGCAGACACTCTCTCCATAGCTCTCCCTTCAGTTCTGGAACACGTGCACCAAAGATTCCTATGTTAGACTGCTATTTATAGACTACAGCTCCATCTTCAATACCATAGACCCGAGCAAACTCATTCCAGATTCCAGAGTCTAAACCTCAGTGCCCGCCCCCCCCCCCCCAACCCGTCTACAATTGGATTGTAGGCTTCCTGTCTAACAGCGCAATCAGTGAAGATAGGTAACAACACCTCCTCTGTGATCACGCTCAGGGCTAGCACTCCTATACTCCTTGTACAGCCAAATATCATTCCAACTCCATCTTTAAATTTTCCATTGACATCACATCAGCAGGTTGGGTATCAATTAATGATGAGATGGAATACAGGAAGGAGATTGAAAGTCTCATAGCAGTGTCAGGATAACAACCTCTCTTTCAAAGTCAATAAAATGAAGGGGATATTCATTGACTTCAAGAGAGGGGGCAGAGGCCATATCTCTGACCACATTAATGGTGCTGAAATGGATAAAATAGAAAGCCTCAAGTTCGCGGAGGTAAGCATCTTGATCAAACTGACCTTGGACAAGCTCGTTGACTCGACGGTCAAGCAAATGTGCCAGTGGCTCTCTTCAAAGACTGAGGATCTTCAACATGTCCTTCTCATCCCTCAATAACTTCCACAGGATCTTCATTGAAAGCAGACTTGCTGGATGCATCTCAGCGTGGTACAGGAGCTCTTTTTCTTAGGATTGGAAGAAGCAGTAAAAGGTAGTGAATGCAACACAGAGCATCACGCAAACTTCCCTTCCCCCTCACCCCCACCCCCATCAACATCAGCTACATCTCCCACTACCTAGAAAAGACACTCACACCCTGGATACACTTTATCTTCTCTCCTCCCATTGGGGAGAAAGGTCAGGCAGGTAAAAGAGTGCACCAACAGTTTCTTCCCTGCATTCATCAGGTTCACAAATGAACCCCCCACCAGTGCCCTCATTCTGCCCTTGCTTGGTACTAATTGGTCTCTTTTTTCTTCAACTCGATATTCTATAAATTCTTTCAGGACTCAACGGGCTCGGGTGCTGGAAGGATTTCATTTGCTTCAGAATCCTGAACAGAGTCTCTGAAGAAGAAACAAGCTATTCAGGACTCAAATTGATGGGATTTTTTTTTTAAGTAGAAGGTTAAGCTTTGACCTTCTCTACCTCAAATGGGTGTGGATGAGCAGTCACTGACCCCATTCAAGCCAAATGGATGGTTTCTGGCCAACAAGGGAATCAAGCGAGATGGTAAAAGTGTACTAGAGTGGGAGGTAGGAGGTCAGCTCAAAGGGTCTATGCCTGATCCCTGGTTCATATGTTCTGGTGTAAGTCTTAGTGATGTTAATCAAGGGATTAATATTTTTGTGTTGAAACAGGAGTCTTCATATCAGCAGTAAGTCTGATATCTCCTTCCAACTCACAGCCATTGAGATTTACTGTTTGTAAAGGTCTTTGAATAATTTCTTTCTACATTCACTGATTTTTTTTAATGGCGATTCACCACGAGAGGAGATTCTTTCAGTTTATCTGTTTGGCGGTAACATCTCAGACTTTCATCTGTTAATAAAGAATTCAATAGCTAATGCGATGCAATATAAACCCTGGCTTTAGATGTGTGAGTGAGTGAGTGAGTGAGTGAGTGAGTGAGTGTGTGTGTGTGTGTGTGTGTGTGTGTGTGTGTGTGTGTGTGTGTGTGTGTGTGTATACCATCACCCATTTTATTGTTGAAGGTACTACAGCCTCATTGCGGTTTCAATCATTAAAGAAGTTGCCTATTTCAACAATCTCAGCACCATCCCATTTAACCCAGGACCTGTTGTTGCAATGTCATCACCATCATTCAGCCCAGGGCTGTACCTTTCTGCTATCCCTCATCCTTCCACCCCCCCCCCCCCCACCATACCTGGACTCTGCAAATAAACCTCTTTTTCATCACAAAGTAGACAAGGAATTGCTGGAGGAAGCCAGCCGGTCAGACAGCATCTGTGTCTTGTTCTATGGTTTAGTCCTGCAGCTTTTACATTAGTCATTCAGTGAAAATCAATGCCCTCTCTGGTTAGCGCCTGCAGAAATCCCCTAACATCCCAGTTACTGATTATGTGCCACTTTAAATGGCTCAAAATGAGAATGTAATTGTTGCAGATTGCTGAGTTTGGTTGGAGGTGATGTCCACCAGAAACAATGCTTGCATTAAATGTCTGCACCAACCACTCGGGGCTCAGGACTCCTCAAGAAGAAACTTTCCAAGTTATTACTTCACACAGAGGAGCAATCGCACTGTTGTCTCTTGTGATATATAGGAACAATTATTTTTCGCTCACTAGAATTGAGAGTGGGTTGTGGATGTTAATCTTTCCTTGGGAACAAGTTCTCCTTGCCTGTTATTCCAATGGCAAACAATGGGAAAAAGTACACAGCTTCTTCTCCATGCTCCATCCATGACAGCACAAGTTCAAAGCAATCAGGTTTGAGGCAATCAGATAAAAATTGGAAGGCTCTTTTCATTATCAGCCAGTTAAAATGAGGGGAATTCACCCAAAGAGCATCAATACATTAATCAGAAATATAAAAGTATAGTTCTCTCACCTCTGGGAGCTCCTGTGTTCCACAAAAGTCTGCAGGCACCGTGGTTGAAGTAAAACACAATGCTGGAGAAACTCAGCAGGTAAAACTGCGAACTTTATGTTGCAAAGATAAAGATTCTTAACTGACGTTCAGGCTTGAGCCCTTCATCAAGGTTACAAAATCCCATGGCTTCTGGGTACTGTTAATCATTAGGGATGAAGGGCAAATAAACCTCTGTCACACTTTCAATTCAGGCAGGGTGCAGGGGAAGGGGCAGGGGATGGAGCACAGTCCCACAGGCAGAGGGTAATAGGTGAATAAGGGAGGGAGAGCATGCCAGCAAGCAGGGAGAGGAAAGATGGTTCTGTGAATGAAGAAGGAAGGGCGTGGAGAGCGAAAGGTAAGGAAAGGGAAGGGGGTCGAAAGCCAGAGGAAAGGGGAAGCGAAGAGAGGGAGAATGGAGAATATTGTTCCAAAGATGTAGAATTGGCTACTGTAAATTGACATGTGGGTGTAGGTTAGTATAGAATCTGTTGACAATGTGGGGAGGAAAAAAATGGGAGCAGGGTAGGATTAGTACAAGTGGACCAATGATGGTTGGCATGGACTGTGGGCTGAATGGCCTGTGTCCTTGTTGCATCACTCAATGAGGTGTGAGAATCCATAGGAAAGCATGGAATAGTCAAGACTGGCTGAAACAAAGACTTGTGCAAAGGTTTCAGAGAAATGGTGAATCCAGGCCTTGAAAAGCAGGCTATTCTAAAATTCATTAGTAACTTGTTGTTGAGGTTCTATTTCTGGTTCCGTTTGGCTGTGGTCCAGTTCACATAACAGAGTTTAAACAGCATGTTCCTCCCACAATTGAATACAATCTCTCAAGCTGACAAACACTAATAGCTTCTTAGCTTGCTGACTTGTTAGATGAGGAAGGGCACTTCCCACCTATGTCTAATTTATAGAGCATCAAAACATTAATCAGAAATATAAAAGTGTAGTTCTCTCACCTCTGGGAGCTCCTGTGTCCCACGAAAGTCTGCAGGCACGGTGGTTGAAGTAAAACACAATACTGGAGAAACTCAGCAGGTCAAACAGTATAAGGTAACAGAACATCTTACAATTCTATCAAGAATATTATATTTTCATTTTCTCCCCCATCTCTTGAGCACATAACCAAGCCAAAGTTCTATAATTAAAGTATACCGTGTACCTGGAGTAATAGAAGACAGGTTTTATAATAAAACTAGAGGTTCGGAAAGTAGTTCAGGAAAGGTCTCCATAAGTTTTGAAACCTTATGTCTTAAGTTACGATCAGAATAACAAATCCTTTCTAGATTGAAACAGGACATAATATCCCTCAGCCACTAAGCATGGGTGGGCCGGGACAGCATCCCTTCATCTTAGTAATATTGTACATCTGGCCAAAGGAGAGGCAAAAGCAGAACCCAAGATTTAATTGGAGTTAATTGAACGACATCCTCTCCAGTGGTACCAAAGAGGGACAGCCAGAGGGTTCGGTTCAATATTTAAATTAAGGATTGAGGATAGGATTTGGAAAACATTCCTCCAGTATTATTTGAGGCTAGGGCACATCCAAAACATATGAATAAGAGAGACCTCTGAACAACTTTAAATTGCCACAAACAATGACGGGTTCAGAGGGATGTGGAGTTAACCAACTTAAAGATTAGATCCCAAACCTCATCCGACAATGAAAGCCTTAAATCCTGTTCCCAGGCAGATTTAATTTTATCAAGAGGGGCAGATATGAAACCTGCCAACATCATAAATAACAGATATTAAACTTTTAAGAGTAAATTTAAAAATTGTATTCAGTACTTTTAATACAAAATGTATTTGTAGATTTTTAAAAAATTTTGGTTGTATGTGCGGGTGGGTGCAACTCACTAGGTCAGAAGTTGAGGACTACCTATATTACCCCAGAAATTGTTACCAAAACTGAGAGGACAAGGCGATCCTCACCACTAAATACTGAATGACAAAAGCTATAAAGCTTCAAAATAATAATGATGACAGCCTCAGTGACCGAGCAGATATTTACGATGGGCACGATGTGGAAGGGAGACCGTCTGTATAACGGCCAAACACAGCCACTTCTTGTGTTCGCTGGAGAAAGTGATATAGAGTTGTAAATCCTCGGTTGGATAATTCTGCCATTACTTTCCCTGTCTGTATTCATCTCGCTGACTCATAACTTCAGGTGTATAATCTTTCACTTTGGCTGTAAAATAAAAGGTCAGAAGTGAAAAAAGTAGAGTGGACAGGAACATCTGATAGTTGTATCTATACCATGTAATAAAACACACAGTAACAGGAGCATATGTGGTCAAATTTCTGATTGCTGCAGGGACATTATATAAATGTAAATTTAGATGTAGAGCTCGGTAACAGGCCCTTCTGGCATATGAGCCCATGCTGACCAATTACACCTGCAATTCCCCCCACTGTATGTTTTTTGAATGGTGGGAGGAAACAGGAGCCCCCAGGGAAAACCCACACAGACATGGGGAGAATATACAAACTCCTTGCAGACAGCACTGGATTCGAACCAAGGGGGTGATAGGTGGGAAGGGATGAGAGGACGAGGGAGTCATGGAGGGATTGGTCCATTCGGAAGGTGGAGAGGGGAGGAGTAATGTGAACTAGTCCAGGTCTTCTCAGCTTCCTCTAGTGTTTGAACCATCGCCAGTGATGCTTCAGTCATTTGTAAACTGCAGACAATTGTGAATTATTAAAATCTGATCATTTCTTATTTACATTCACCTCATTCCACAAAATGTCACATCTAATTTGATCACTGTATCATGGTGAATAATTACTGTCGACAGGCTTGTAGCTGGCAACTGTCCACCCCAGTCTGTGGATGTTTTCTCAGCATCTTCCATCTTCTTGGGTTCACTTCACTCACTCTTAATTCACTCTCAATGTCACATACAGCTCAACTTTCATAGTAACAGGTGCCGAAGCCAATTCCACACGTCCCTTATCCGGAAATAACTCTGATAATCATGACTACTGAAGCAGTCAGAGGTGAAATAGATGATACTTTGTCATTTTTTTTTGCATAATGAACAACGGGCATAGAAAGGGGCCAATCTCAGCATTTAAAACAGCAATAGCCAATCAGATTCTATTCTCAGTTCCATGTTCCCACTTGCCCATGATGACCTCCACCCTCCCCAGTTTATCACGTCTTTCTTAAAAACAGAAAGATTCTATTTGCTCCACCCTTTGAGAAGGAGAGTTCCATAGATTCATGAATCTGTAAGAGAAACATTTTTTGTCAATTTGAGAGCCCTGGATTTAAATTCTCGCACGGGAAGAAATAGCTTCTTGACATCTACTGTGATGAGATCTTTCAGCATCTTATATTTAATCCAGTGGCCTCCCACTCCTCTAAACTCCAACGGACACAAGGGTTGACCAATGCAACATTTCCTCGCCTTTTACTATCCCAGTCATCAGACACCATGATGATATTTGAGTTATTACCAGAAAAGGATAAACAATCTCTCCATTCCAGGTATCTGTCTAGTACAGGTGCTCCCCTATTCACGGTGGTCCGACTTTCGATGGTTCAAATCCGTACTTTCATTTCCAAATTCCGATCTGTTCCTGCGCTTGCGATATGCGGCTTCTCTCTCGTGATGCTGGGCTGCCCACTATCCTTCAATGCTTCAAACATTCTTCACGCCCAGTATGCTTTCAGCTGTGTACATTCATAATTTCTTTAGTGTGGAATAAAGGTATACAAATTTTAGTTAAAAAAAACGGTAGGTGGGGTATTCTTTCTCGAATTACGATTTTTTCAACTTACAATTGGTTTGCTGGAACGTAACCCCATCGTACACTGAGGAGCAGCTGTACAGTGGTTCTCAGCCTTTAGGATGCCATTGGTGGTCTGTGGTTAGTAAGGGATTACTTAAGGTGGTATGTGAGTGGAAAAAAAAAGTTGAAGACAACTTATCTAGTATGAGTGAACAATGAGAAGCTGGTGGGCGAGAATGGGTGAGGCAGCATCCATGGACAGAAATGGTCAGTCAATGGGTCTGTTAAACCTTCTCTGAATGCAATAACGAAGATGGCAGCTCTGCTGGAGCCGCTGTAGTACTGTAACGCCAGCGCTGCCACTGCTGTGGACCTGCGGAGTGTGAGGGAGCTGACACTGGGTTTTAGTTGAAATCCCACTACCGCGGGTCAGCGCCCAAGAAGGCAGAGGCTATTAATCACCAGCTGCCACGAGGGGCTGCAGACTCCGGGTAAGCGGACAATGGAGCAGGGCACCAGAGGACGGGAAGATCATCACCCATCTGAGAAGGAGGAGACGACCTGTGGGGATGGTGACCACGGAGAGGCAGACCAGGGAGGAGACTATTGCAGCTGAGGGACTAGTGCATGCTGTGACTTGAGGTGAGGAATCTGTGGAAGCTGTGGGATGCTGGAGGTTGGCAGACTGCTGGAGACTTGGACACTGGCTCAAACTGGCTGGAGGGATACCAGGTATCGGAACCGAGATGCGAGGAGGTGCCAAGGGTGCCTGACTGTGTCGGAGGTTTGGATCTGAAGCTCGGGTTTGGACTGGTCTCTCTGTGGCTGCGGAGGCTGCGGAAGCACTGGAGAAAAATCTACGGACTTGGTGACTCTGGCGGGACCCTCTTTTGTTCTCTCTCTCTCTGACCGTAAGAGGCGCTTAGGCAATTCCTGCCTGTGACGAATCTGTCTGCCTTGCAGCAGGCAATAAGAAGTTTCATGTAATATGAAACCATTTTATTACCTATGATAATAAATTGAATCTTGAATAACACCCTTTCTTAAATAAGAAGACAATATTCCAGATCTGCTCTTCATGCCTCCCCTGAGGTTATCTATTGTCCATTCCATTTTTTCTACCAAGACCTTCAAGTGCTTGAGGATTGGACACTCCATCTCTAGAGTGACCTGTAATTATTAAAGTTGTTGGACAATAGTCCTGCGAAGTGCCTTTAGCAGTGTTGCCATATTAAAACAGTCTATCATTTCAATTTCTGTAAATAATATTGATTCAAGCTTTCCTCCATAAGGTAATGCAACAATCCCTCAGCACGAAGAAATCAACTTACATTTATGATCACAGGATGTTACCCATCACTTTGCACCCAATGTACTGCTTATGGTTTTTACAGTAAGCAACGGCTAATTTTACACACTGACACCAGAGAAGAGCAACCAGAAATTATTAGAATTCATCAATTGTGGTACACGTCGAGACATCTTGAGGATGTACAAGATGTTATGTAAGTTCAGGTTCTTCCTTTTTTTTAATTTTTTTTAAATTGCTTTAAAGATTGTAAAATTGAGGTAGGTAAGTTGGTTGGAGAGACCAGAACTAGAGGACACAACCTGCAAGATTCAGGGTAGTAGATTTCGGACAGAGATGAGGAGGAACTGCTTTTCCCAGAGGGTTGTGAATCTGTGGAAGTAGTGGAGGTGACCTCAGTAAATATATTTAAGGCAAGGTTGGATAGAGTTTACATAGTAGGAGAATTAAGGGATATGAGGAAAAGGCAGGGAGGTGGAATGGGCCGATCATCAGATCAGCTGTGATCTCATTGATTAATCACATTGATTAGTAGTGCAGGTTGGATGGGCTGGATGGCCTACTCCTGCTCCTATTTCTTAGGGGAGGTGGATCCCAATTTAGTCACTGGAATCCAAAACAGTATGTCTTGCAGAGCAGCAGTCCCTCAGTTCCAACAGGTCCATTCACAAGGTAATAGAAGCAGATGTAGGTCACCAGGTTCCTTAAATTCCATGAAATCATGGCTGATCTACACCGGCTTCCACTCCTCTTCTGTGCCAGTTCCCCATTACCCTCAATTCCAGAATCTTCTCAATATTTATCTATCACCTACCTTGAACGTTTCTAATGATCTGACCTCCACCATCATCGGGTGCTGAGAATTCCAGAGTTTGGCAACTCAGGACCCAGGATATCACGGATAAAACCCTCCCCACCACTGAGAGCATCTACAGGGAATGCTGCCGTCGGAAAGCAGCAGCAATCATCAAGGATCCAGACCACCCAGCACAGGCTCTGTTCTCGCTGCTGCCATCAGGAAAGAGGTATAGGTGGCATAAGACTCGCACCACCAGGTTCAGGAACAGCTGCTACCCCTCCACCATCAGACTCCTCAACGACAAACTCTATCAGAGACTCATTTACGGACTCTTACGTGCACTTTATTGATTCTTTCTGTATTGCAGTTTGTTTACATTTCTTTATGTGTTTGTATGTGTACATTGTGTACACTTTTTTTTGCACTACCAATAAGTGGTGATTCTGCCTCGCCCGCAGGGAAAAGGATCTCAGGGTTATATGTGATGTCATTTATGTACTCTGACAATAAACCTGTATCAGTCAATCAAATTGAATTGTTCATTACACGCAGCTGTCAATAGTTTTGAATTGCCCACAAAGCCATGTTCAAAATCAGAGACTTCAACTGGGCCGCCTTCAGGAGACCATCAGTGTCTTCTCTGCCATTGGAGGCTCAAACACCCTCAACCACTGCTGCACATCCATCAAACATCTCCACGCTTCACCCCCTACCCAACTCACCATTTGGGAAGTAAGTCATACAGTGCTGGTTTGAAGCTACCGATAACATCCTGCCTGACTGCTTTGAGTCAGTTGATTGCACCACATCAATCAACTGAAATGAACATACAACATTGCAGCACAATTCAGGTCTTTTGGCCCACCTCTCTATATCTGCACCTCGCAATGAGGATAATGGCTGTTCCAGTCTATAATTAATAAAGTTGATGCATCATCAATAATTACAAAAGACTGGTTGTGAAACTGATAGGCTTTTATTAACTATAGACTGGAGCAGCCGTCAACCTCGTTGACTGATCAAGGCAGAGTGGAATGAGAAGCATGCAAAGGGTTATGGGTGGGATCGGTTTTGGGAGGCGTGTCTAGCCGGCAGCAGCCAATCATAGCATAACAGTGGTTCACCACATTTATTCCAGTACTTTTTGATTTGTTTGTTATTATTGAATACTATCATTAAGTTGACTTGCCTGGATAGCATGAAAAACAAAGCTTCTTTGTACATGATCACGTACAATCCAATTCAATGAAACAATTCAAATGAATTAGTGCCTTACAAAAATGGGCACCGTCATGTCAATCTGCTTCTAATCCACTGCCCTTGAACTCCTGGATGGTTGTGATCAGGGCAGAAACGCTGGAAATTAAGTCAGTTGTGCGATTTAGCATCTCTCCTGCTGGTCAGCAGTGAGGCATCTGCCACCATGGGGTTAGGAACAAACAAGGACTCACAGGTTGTGTTTCTTCTTTGTCCCTGCCCACTTTCACATTGTCTAACATGGGAAGTACAGAGGATAATCCAAAGCTCAATTTAATTACCATTAATCTGTCTCTAAAATTATGTCGGCAAGATTCAAGATTCCTTTGTCATGTAATAAAAACAGAAAATGTGATATTACACAAAATCTCTTTTAATCTACCATAAGGCAGACAACAATTCTCCAACAGCACAAATTGTCCTGCATCCCTTACAGTCAGAGTCCCACCACCCATCCCACCGTCCGTGGATTCACCTCCAGTGCTCCCTCAGCCTCCATATCCAAGCCTTCAGTCCAAACCGTGGCTCCAGATCCCAACCTCCACCGAGACTGGGAAGCCTCCAGACCTTCTCTCATTCCAGTTCCGAAGTCTGGTGCCCCTTCCGCCAGTCTCGAGCCAGTCTCCAGCAGTCCGCAGCCCAGTGTGAGTCCCTTGACCACAGTTGCCAGCTGGCCACAGCTTGTGTGGGCTCCTCGCATCAAGTCACCAACTGCTAGCTGCCTTGTGTGTTCTTTAGCCTCAGAGCCAGAGCCTCTCCTTAGAGAAGAGATTTCTAAACTTTATCATCTAATGTGCTATATTTAACACATTTCAAGATTCAAAATTCCATTTATTGTCATGTACGCAAACTAAATAAACATCTTTTTCAAGCACCACTATTAAGATGAGAAAGAGAAGTAAGAGAGTTTCTTTGGAGACCCTGAGCGTCCATAGATCCCACTTCCTCCTTCGATACCATCGGTTCCTGCACCCAGGTAACCTACGTAGTGTCAAGCCTAACCCTAGCCCCGACCCGTAGCTGCATGGCCTCCTGTCTATTCCAACAGTGAACCCAAGTTCGAGGGATCCAAGTCACCCCCTCTCCTCAGCCCCTGGTTTTGAGGCCCCGATATGATTAGAAAGCTGCCAATGCCCTTTACCCATCAGGAGCCCTGCTCACCATCAGCGTCCTCCTGAACCCTGGTCCGAATACATGGTTCCTGAGAGCCAGTCTCCAGCAGGCTGTGACCCGGGGTGAATCCTTCAGTCTCTGAGCCTCTCGCTGGTCCTCTAGGCTTCCCTTTTTTGATACGGAAGTTGGGGGGGGGGGGGAGGGAGAGTATCGAGGAACTGGGTAGGGGTGTTTCTTTCTCTGGTGCCTTGCGCCAGTCCTCTACTCCGTCGGAGTCCACACCCCTCGAGGATGTAAAAACACACAGCTGTCCCCGTTCTGCAATTTAAACCTGAACGGATCACAAGAGCTGGGCAGTAGGAGCCTGCGGAGGAGCTCCCCTAGTCCTCATCAGTGGCCTGCCACCATCTTGATTAACTCTTCTCTCTTATCAAGCGGATTAATAGGAAAAAATTGAGCAGCTAGTGTAGTGTCACTCAAACAAGGATTAATTCCTCTTCCATATGTGACGGCACACTGAGATCTCGTCACTTTGCTCTGAATTTTTCATGGAGGGGCTAGGTGTGGCTAATTTGCTCACGTAATTAATTGGCCATTAACCTTTGGATCTGGAATGTGGAGGCTCCCTCAGAGGAAGTGAACATCCCCTGTCGTTTGTGACCAGCAGCAACACCTCATAAAATATTGCCATTCATCGCTTTTCATATTAAATTTTCATCAGACGAAGACTGGAAAGAACAAAATGAGGCTGTAAAGAATTTTAAAATCCTCTGGTTATCTCAAAGTCTCTCATAGCCAATTAATTCTGTTTGAAGTCCAAATGGGGGGATCAATTGGTCAGTGAACTGGCTGGCAGTGTCAACTCCAAGCTGTACAGACAGTGAACTGGTTGGCATTAGCACCAACTCAGAGCTGTACACTCAGTGAACTGGCTGGCATTAGCACCAACTCGGAGCTGTACACTCAGTGAACTGGTTGGCATTAGCACCAACTCAGAGCTGTACACTCAGTGAACTGGTTGGCATTAGCACCAACTCGGAGCTGTACACTCAGTGAACTGGCTGGCATTAGCACCAACTCAGAGCTGTACACTCAGTGAACTGGTTGGCATTAGCACCAACTCGGAGCTGTACACTCAGTGAACTGGCTGGCATTAGCACCAACTCGGAGCTGTACACTCAGTGAACTGGCTGGCATTAGCACCAACTCAGAGCTCAACACTCAGTGAACTGGCTGGCATTAGCATCAACTCAGAGCTGTACAGACGGTGAACTGACTGGCATTAGCACCAACTAACTCGGAAGCAAGAGTTCATTCTCACTTGGAGCATTAACTCCTTCCCTGCCAGTACAAATCAGGCAGGCTGATGCCTCACTTTATTCTGATTCCTCCTCCACCTCACTCTGAGGAGCATCAGGATCTCCAAAGAGGACAGGAAGCAATCATTTCACACAAAAAGCTATCCTTCATGTCTACAAAATGCTGGCAGCACTTGAAGCTTCATTGTTTTTTCATATGTCAGTGCCTTAGGGTGTTAATGCTGGCCTCACAGGGTTTCATTTATTTGTTCCTTGCAATAAAGAATTCAGAAATGTATGTATTCCTTCAGCTGTGCTTTTCCACTTCTCCAGGACTTTTGTCTATTAAGTACAATCACAGCACCTGCAGACTTTAAATTCTAAATTTAGAGATACAGCATGGTAACAGGCTCTTCTGGCCCACCAGCCCTTGGGACCCAAATACCCTCAATTGACCTACAACCCTTGTATGGTTTTTCTTTTGAAGGGTGGGAGAAAACCAGAGCCAGGAAACCCACGCAGACACAGAGAGAACATATGAACTCCTTCCATACAGCGCCGGATTCCAATCCAGGTCGCTGGTGCTATACCCGTGTTGCGGTAAATGCTTCTGAAGCAGCTAGTCTTGCAAAGGTATGTCGCCTGACAGGAAAGATCAGGAGCAAGTCCTTGTCCCTTTGTGCTTCTCCACCATTTCGATCAAGGTTGATCATACGCAGTCATTTCTGAGCCACTCTTTGTTCCATTCCTTGCCTGGTTCAGTTCCTCCGTGATTTAGGGTTACTTATGTAATGATCTGCTGGCAACTGTCTCCATTGTCTGTGGTTTTGACAACTTTCCTACTAAACCAGGAAGGGAGAATTGAGAGGCAAATTACGAGGGGGATTCTTGGCCCAAATGTGGATTGTCAAACTGAGACAGACACGGAATGAAATCTTCTGTCATTGGGAGCAAGCTGGGAGACCATCCTGCATGATGAACTGTGAGGAGTTTGCACGGAACCCCTGTGTCTGCCTTGGTTTCCTCAGCGTGCTCCAGTTTCTTCCCACACTCCAAAGATGGACAGGGTCAATAGTTAATTGTTGACATGGTTGTAGTTGGGCGGCGCTGGCTGCTGGGAAGGAAGGGCCTGTGACCGTGCTTTATCGTTAATTTTCAGAAAGGTTTGCAGTAGCAACAACAAATTAGTTGAGATGAAGTTTGAATGCAAAGCTAAAGATTGAAAGATCTTTAGTAACAGGGCCAAATGGAAACTTTGAAAGAACAGTGAGAGCAACAGGGCAGCATGGTTAGTTTAGCAGTTAGCGCAACGTTGTTACCCCTCCATAAATCTTCGTCCACGAAGCCAAGCCAAAGAAGGAAAAAAAAATTACAGCGGCAGCAACTTGGGTTGGCATCTGCCACTATCTGCACATTCTCCCTGTGTCTGAGTGGGTTTCCTCCGGGTGCTCCAGTTTCCTCCCACGTTCCAAAGATGGACAGGGTTAGTAGCTTTATCAGTCACGTGTTTATTTTGATGGCATGGGTTCATGGGCTGGAAGGGCCTGTTACTGAATGGAATGAAACATCAAAATGTCTGCAGATGCTATGATTGCAATAAAAACACACAATAAATGCTGGAGGAACTCATTCATAGGTAGTAAAGATATATTACCGACGTTTCAGGTGTAAGCAAAAAGCAGGTAGGCAAAGATTGGGGAGAGATGGGGGGGAGGATGAAGAACAGGGGGAGGACTCCAGACCAACAGACAAAAGGTGTTAATTGGATATGATAAAAAGAAATTAGAATTGATTTTGGCTCTGTGAAAGGAAACAGAGGGAAAAGGGGAGAGAGAGAGAGAGAGAGAGAGAGAGAGAGAGAGAGAGAGAGAGAGAGCTAGAGGAAAAGTGACGGGGAAGAAGATTTGGGGGAGGGGGTGGTTAATGGAATTCCACCAGAGAAGTCAATGTTAATGCCATCCATTTGGAGGGTGCCCAGACAGAAAATTGGGTATTGTTGTTCCTCCAGTTTGCGGGTGGTCTCAGTCTGACAGTGCATGAGACTATGAGCAGACACGTCAGCACGGGAATGTGCTGTCCCTCGAAATCTCAATTCTCAGTCATCCCGAGATATTTTATGCATTCCTTTGTAAGCTCAGGAGACCTTGAAGAAGGGTTTGGGCTCGAAACATTGGTAATTTATCTTTACTTCTTATGGGCACTGCAAGACCGGCTGAGTTCCTCCAGTATTTGAACAAAGACCATTATATGCCCGTCCTGCAATTCTATTGTTATCTCTGCCCTCTAGTGGATGCATAGAAAATAAAGAATGATCTCCTTGGCCAACACAACACAGTCCACGTCATTACATTTCAACTGCATTCTCAGATCCACTGAAAGCTAACATTATGACAATTAGCAAATTTCAGTGCTTTTTGTCAGAATATATAAATGACATCATATACAACAAAAACAATAAAGTGAAAAATTAAGTCCTTAAACGAGTCCCTGATTGAGTTTGCTGTTGAGGAGTCTGATGGTGGAGGGGAGCAGCTGTTCCTGAACCTGGTGGCGATGAACCTGGTGGCGTGAGTCTAGAGGCACCAATTCCTCTTTCCTGATGGTGGCAGTGAGTGCAGAGTGTGTGCTGGGTAGTGTGGGTCCTTGATGATTGCTACTGCTCTCCCTGTAGATCTTCGTGATGGTGGGGAGGGTTTTAGCTGTGATATCCTGAGCTGTGTCCACTACTTTTTGCAGAGCTTTGCATTCAGCGGATGCAATTAGATATAACAAGGATGTTCTCAGGAGAAAATGTTGTGAACAGGTCATGTGACATTGGTTTCTTTCTCTGGAGCAATGAGAACCATAGATCAGTTTGATTATCATCTATTTAATCATTTAGGTGTTAAATTCCTACCAAAAAAATCTAAACCCTTCCTACCTCATAGCCCTTTATTTTCCTTTCATCCATGTGTCTGTCTAAGAGTCTCTTAATTGCCCCTAATGTTTCAGCCCCCTCTACCACCCCTGGCAAGGCATTCCAGGCACCCACAACTCTCTTACCCCTGATGACTCCCTTAAACTTTCCTCCCTTCACTTTGTATGGATGTCAAATTATATTGGCTCTGATCAAACCAGAAGATGCGGCACAGTTAGTGGTTAGTGCAATGCCTTTACAGCATCAGTGATCAGGACCGGGGTTCGAATCACACGCTGCCTCGAAGGAGTTTGTACGTTTTCCCTGTGTCTGCGTGGGTTTTCTCCGGGAGCGCCGGTTTCCTACCACCATTTAAAATGTTCCGGGGGTGTACGTTAATTGGGTGTGTATATTGGGTGGTATGTGCACGTGGGCCAAAATGGCCTATTACCCAGCTGTATATCTAAATTTAAAATTTTAACATTTTAAGACAAGAATTGACCAATATTAATGCGTCATCCACAATTCTAACAGTTCACGGGTAACGAGGGAGATCAGCATCTGAATGAAGCTGATGTCATGCTTCCATCTGGTTCGGGATAGATTGCTGAACACTACAAGTGCTGCACAAGTTTGGACAAGCTGCCATAGGCCACACAGTGTTTGAAACTACTGAGGTGTGTGCTTTAAAGACACTGCTCTGTGAGGAGAAACTGAAATTCCAATGGGCATTTTACATTGCCCAGGCAACGGAGGCGACAAAACGGTGAGCACAGAATTGGCAACATCAACCAGCGAAGGAGCAGGTGTTAGAGCCCAGTTCCTCTGCCTCTCCTGTACCAGGGAAGAGCTGCCTTTGGTGACAACAGAAACAGCGTCGTGGAACCAGTTGATTTTATTTTTGATTGGGTATCTGAGTCATTTCCTTTTTTGAAGATGGATGGAATCAGTGGAGATTACAGGATAAGAATCCTCTGAGAAGCAACGGTGGCATGATCCCTGACTGATGACTTGTTTGCTTAGCTAGGAAGAGAACTGATCTTCACATGCTTACCAGCAGATGAAAGCGGGACCAAGGTTTGAAGGAGTATGATCCAATAAATAATCCCCTTGGACTGTTCCATCTGAGATGCTATCAGCTTCTGACATTGGGTAGACTGATCGTAGCCTGCCAGACATTTATAGTCTGTCTATATAATCCTCATTGTCTGGAAAGACAAAGCAAGAACAGAAGGAGGAGTAGGGGTAGAAAACGATGAGTGTATCTTTGCTGCATCGGTTTAAGGTGCTGAAGGACAAGGTTCAAGGAAAATTCTTCCAATGCTAACTGCACCTCTCAACAAACGTCAATGAGAGATACCCACACCAGGTGAAGCAAGGTGTCCGATCTCGAGGTATTCTCTTTGGAGTGACGAAGGATGAGAAGTGTCTTAATCGAGGTAAATAAAATTATGTGGGGCTTTGAGAGGGTAGCCAGCCAGTGCTTTTCCTGGGGTGACAATAGCAAACACCAGAGGGCATCTGTTTAAAGTGAGTGGAGGAAAGTTTAAGGGAGACGTCCGAGATAAGTTTTGTACATAGAGTGGTGGGTGCCTTGAATGCATTACTGGGGGTGGTAGTGAAGGCAGGTACAATAGGGACATTCAGAAGTGTTAGATTTATGTGGAGTAGGTTTACATGGTGAAACAATATCGCCGGCTGAAGGGCCTGTTCTGCAATGTTCCATGTTCTATGAGATTATTTTGTTGCTGGATACATGGACAGTGGGTCACTCATTCCAGCATCTTGTTACCAGGATAACGTTTGACTCCAACCTATTGGTGGTGTACATGTCCAATGGGGATGGGAGGAGAATGTGAAGATAGCATGCTGTTGAACCATAACAGAAGCTGGCTAGTCAGCAGGTATGGCGCTCTGAGGATGCCGAGTTGTTGATCTATCACAAACAAAATGAGCTCTTTTTGAATCACAAGATCACAAGATAGAGGAGCAGAAGTAGGTTCATTGGCCCATCGAGTTGCTCTACCATTCTATCATGAGCTGATCCATCCTCCCACTCAGCCCCATTCCCTGGCTTTCTCCCCATAACCCATGATGCACTGACTAACTAAATATCTGTAAATCTCTGCTTTAAATACACCCAACAGCCTTGCTTCCACAGCTACCTGTGGAAACAGGTTCCATAGGCTCACGACACTTAGCCAAAGAAATATTTCCACATCTCTGTTTTAAATTGACACCCTTTTATCCTGAAGTTGTGCTCTCTTGTCCTAGACTCTCCTACCATGGGAAACAACCTTGCCGCATCTATTCTATCCAAGCCTTTCAACATTTGAAATGTCTCTCTTATGTTCTCCCTCATCATTCTGCACTCCAATGAGTACAGACCAGGAGCCGACGAACATTACTCAGGTGCTACCCTTATATTCCTGGTATCATACCAGTAAATCTTCTAAGAACCCTCTCCACTGCCAACATCTCTTTTCTCAAATAAGGTGCCCAAAACTGTACACATTACTCCAAGTGAGGTCTCATCAGTGCCCTATGGAAAGTCAACATTATGTCCCTGTTTTGAAGCGGTCTTATGAAGGATTTGGTTGGTGTGGAAGAGGTGACACAATGGCATTTTCTCTAACAAGGAATTCTGAGGCTTTGTTTGCTGGCCTGGAATGGACAACCAGCTGGAGAATGATGTGAAGGAATGTGAACAATGTCAAGAGCATGGCAAGAATTTGGTTATATGGGTGTATTTGGGGGCCAGAAAGGTCTGTTACTATGCTGTAGCTCTGAATTAAATTAAAAAATTAATCCACTGGAGGTTTTTCTGAAGATATGTTTAACAAAGCACACTGAAAGATGCGAGTGGATTTTGCAGGCTGGTTAATGGGATTGTAGTGAAACAGGAAAGTCTGCAGATGCTATGATTGTCGTCAAGATCTTTTTTCACCCATACCTTGAAGAAGGGCTCAGGCCTGAAATGTCAGTAATGTATCTTTACCTCCGATGAACCTGCTGAGTTCCTCCAGCATTTCTGTGTTTTGACTATGTGATTGTAGTAGACGATATTCTAAATGACAGATGAGTTCCTATGATGTATCTGCGGTTCCTGACAGGTTTTAAACGCAGATGATCCTCACTGACACACAGTCTTTCGTATGATGAAGAGTGGAAGATGTAATGCCAACCTTTCCCGGGGTTCCCTATCAGTCAGCTCTCAACTGTGGAAAGATCGGTGTCGGCAGCCACAGATGGACAGAGAAAGATGACAAGAAGAGATATCAGCACTGTTCACATTGGTGGGAAGGAGGTGGAGAACATAAAAACCTTCAAGTTCTTGGGGGCCTCTACCTCTCCAGGAGCCAGCATATCAAGGCATCCCAAAACCTCTTATTTCTAAGGAGTCGACAGAGAGTTGGTATATCATTGGATACTCTACCAAATTTCCACAGGTGCACTGTGGAAAGTATACTGATCCCTGGTTGATTCTCAATCTGGTTTGGTAATGCAAGATCGCAGAAAACTACAGAAGGTAGCAAACATAGCCAAGTCCTTCACAGGCTCCAACCACCCATCCATTGCAGACATCTATGTCACACGCTGACCCAAGAAGGCAGTCAACATCATCCTGGTCACAACCTCTTCTCACTGCTATCTTCGGCCAGAAGACCAAGAAGAGTTTCTTTCCAACAGCTATCAAATTTTGAACCCCCCCCCCACCCCCCCACTCTTGGTACACTAATTTTGGAGAGTCCACATGAGTGCAGGTCCCTTTTTTCACTAAGATTAATATGATTATTTGTTACCTATCTTGTGTATTTATTGCCTCTTTTAATTTAATTTAATTTGTTTATCATTATAGTTCATCTTTACAAGTACAGCAGAAGTCTTAAATTTTGGGTTGCTTGCCGATTGGGTCAGTCCACATTTTCAGATTTTCCGGATTCTCAGGCAGTACTTCTAAAATTCAAATTTAAGGAGGAACAAAGAAGAGATGAACAAGTAAATTTTGATGGTTGATTCATTACCAAACACAGCACGCTTCATTTATCAAAACAAGCAGTTTTAAAGAAAAATAAAGTCAACACTTGACAACAATGTAAACAATTTTTTTCACGACAAACAAAGGAGCTTGTAATGCTTGAAATGAGGTTTAAAAAGAAAAATACAGTACACAAATGAATTTCTTGTGATAACATTTGTGCATTGCGGCATGCACACAGACGCCCACTAAATTTAACAAGTTTGAGAGTTTTCGAAGAGTCCTATTCTTGGGGAGTCTGGATTTCTGGCATCTGGATTTTTGGACTTCTGCTATACCTGTTTGGCTGCAGCAGGTGGAAATTTCGGGCAAATGTACATTGTATGATGTACATGACTATAAATTCATCATTACTATAAAATGGTCACTGCATTCAACACTTGAA
The DNA here is from genome assembly GCF_036971445.1 of Narcine bancroftii. Lineage (NCBI taxonomy): Eukaryota > Metazoa > Chordata > Chondrichthyes > Torpediniformes > Narcinidae > Narcine > Narcine bancroftii. The sequence goes on along the minus strand of NC_091480.1, from coordinate 97,446,358 downwards.
TGTAAAGTGCAGACAACAGGGATCTCTCACTCCCTTCGGGTTAAGCACTGTGCGAAGGGAGATGTGCAGCAACTAAGCTTGATGTTTGAGAGGAGATGATGACACATTTAATGAAACTGACTCAACCCAACCTTTTGTAGGATCTTGGCCAGATGATTCAATAGCGAGATGATTCAATACTCATTTCATTTTCCAAAAATAAATATTAACATCACATGTTTAACTGTTTATGAACAAATCAAAGAGCTTCATCATTCATGATAAGAATGTAAGTGCATAAGAAATAGGAGCTGTGTTTGGCCATGTGGCCCATCAAGCCTACTCTGCCATTCAATAAGATCATGACTGATCTGTCTGTGCACTCAGCTCCACTAATGCCCCCCCCCCCCATACCCTGTAGCACTTAATTCTCCTATAATACAAAAAAACATTGTTCCGCATCTTAAATACAGTTATTGAGGCAGCCTCTACTGCTTCCTTGGACAGAGAATTCCACAGATTCGCCATTCTCTGGGAGGAGCAGTTCTTCCTTATATCTGTTTTAAATGTATTCCCCAGGATCTTGAGCCTATGTTCCCTAGTTCTAGTTTGATATTTCCCTGCTTCTATTTTATCAATTCCTTTCTTAATGTTCTATGTTTCTATGAGATCCCCACTCAACTTTGGGGCGGCATGGTTGGGTTAACGGTTAGCGCAACATTGTCACAGCTCCAGCGATCGGGACCCAGGTTCGAATTCCCCTCTGTCTGTAAGGAGTTTGTACCTTCTCCCAGTTTTTTGCATGGGTTTCCTCCGGAGGCTCTGGTTTCCTCCCACCGTTCAAGACATACCGGGGGTTGCAGATTAATTGGGTGTAAATTGGGCAGTATGGGGCTCGTGGAGGCGAAAGGGTCTGTTCCAGTGCCATATGTCTAAATTTGTCCTTCTAAATTCCAATGAGTATGTTTCCAGGTGCCTCAATCTCTCCTCATAAGATAATCCTTTCATTTAAAAAATAAATTTTTTAGACATACAGCACGGGAACAGGCCTTTCTGTTCCATGAGCCCATGCCACCTAATTGCACCCAGTTGACCTACATTAGGGTTAACTGCCCTTATAGTTTGGGTGGGAGGAAACTGGAGCAAACTTTATTTCCAGAATCAACCTGGGGTCTCTCCTCGGCATCTCAGGGAAGGAGACCAGAACTGCATGCAGTACTCCATGTGTGCTTCAACAGTACCCTGTACAGTTGCAACAAAACCCTCTCTGCTGTTAAATGTAATCCTGTAGCAATGAGGGGCAGCATTCTATTTGCCTTTTTTTTTAATCACCTGTATCCCCAGCAAACCAGCTTTTTGAGACTCTTGTACAAGCACTCCCACATCTCTCCGCATAAAAGCATGCTGCAATCTTTCATCATTTAAATAATAAATACCATCTACTACTTTTCTTTCAAAAGTGGATGACGTCATGCTAATTGATTCTGTACTCCATCTGCCAGAACTTCGCACACTCACTTAACCCAGTCGCTAGATAACTCGAGTGAGACACAGTGGCTCTGTTTTACACCAGGTCATTGGCTGCTTCGTGAGGAATTGGGAGGTAATCAATAACCTCTCCTGTAGACAAGGGGTTTGCCTCAGTTATCTTTCAGGGTAGAAGAGTGTGTCTCCTCCTCCCTTAGCCTAAGGGACCTCTTTATGGTCTATCCAATGTGTGCATGAATGTGCATGTGTGTGAGAGGATGGGTGTGTGTTTGTGCACAAGCATGTGCGCGTGTGCCTCTGCCTGTCTGTCTACGGGGTGTTCCTATCTCTGTGAGGATGTATAGGAGTGGGTGTCGGGGCTCTGACCATGGATGCCTCAGTGAGAGTGTATGGGAGGGGGGGTGCTGTGCACGATGACTGGGCAAGATAGTTGAGAAGAAGGTGGAAGCGTTGGAGCTTCCTGACCCTGTACCTTCCCTTCACTGAGAGGTTCTGTTATTTCTCAGGGCAACAGGGAGTACGATGCTCTGCGGCAGTTGTATGTGCGAGATGTGTAACTACAGAAAGCAGTCTGAACATAGGAATACATTCATCACCATTCACATAGGGAGCATTACAGTAAAGTGTAACATTACAGACCCCACTGCTCTTCAGTGAGTCTCAGCTTCTAGAACACCTGGTTAAAGTTGGTGCAGGAGCTGAGGTACGGTTCCCATCACTGCAGTCTCCTACACTGTGTTAGATCACTAGTGAATGGCCCAGAGGGATAGCTCTGAATTTCTTCCACCATCGGCCTCATCTCTCAGGAGATCAGGTGATGAGCAAAGGTAATGTCACCACAGTAACGAATGGTGCAATAAATCGGCTGGGTTTTTCCTTTCAGATGTTTATCTTTAGTAAGTTTGGAGTTTCCCCTCATCTCGTTCCAAGCCCTGAAGAACAAATCAGCCGTCTTTTAACTCGGCCAATGCTCCTTAGTCCTCGTGAGTTAAAAACAAAATGCTGGAGAAGCTCAGTAGGTCAAACCGTTGACTTTATGCAGCAAAGATAAAAATACTGAACCAACGTTTCGGGCTTGAACCCTTCATCAAGGTTATGTTATGTTTTCACTTCAATCACAGTGCCTGCAAACTTTCACGTTAAACTCCTCATGAGATGTTCCATTGTATTGGAGGCAGTGTTTGTGGTACAGCAGGTAGTACTCCTGCTGTCTAGCTCCAGTGATCTCAGTTGGATCTGGACCTCAAGTGTTGACTGAATGTGGAGCCCTTGGTTTCCCCCAAATGTTCCAGTTTCCTCCACATCCTAAAGGTTGTGTGGCCGCTGTAAATCTACCCTAATGTTGGTGGGTTGGGGAACTAGTGAGCATGTGAGACTTAATAGGTTATGGGGAAAGGAAGAATGAGTCTGATGTGTGTGCTCTGACCTAGTAGAAGAGTCGAATGGCCTGCTTCCTTGTCATGGGAAGAAGGACGACTTGTCACTAAACCATGGGGTCAACATGTCAAAAAGAACAAATGAAACATGAGAAGGTCAGATAAAAAGGTATTCCTCCGCTTTTCAGTGGGGTTACAACATAAGTGAAATAGTTCCAGAACCCAAGGAGAAGTGGTTGAATGAAGATGTGACCATTATTTTAATTCCTTTGGCCATTTACATCTAACCATTCACCCAATAATGTGGTGGCACCTTGTCCCACTGAGGCCCTGTATTTGCTATTGATATATTTGTCTGTAGGCCTTGGCAGCCTCTAATGCTGTTCGACTGAGTTTTTGGATGACCTGCTGCTTTTGATCTATGTCATTTGTCTGCTAGGCTGACAAATTGTTCATCTGATCTCCAGGCAGAGTTCTGTTCACGTTTTTGTCTTGGGCTGAGAGATCGATGAGCGGTCCTGGAGAACAAATGTATTTAACTGCTCATCTCTGCTGCACAGGCAACATTACACGTGTTGGGACTGACAAATACAGAAACCCAATTACACCCAGGAGCACGAGGGCAACATTAAAGGTCGCTATCACATCTCATTTTGTTTTCTCAAGTAGAGAACAGCAAGGAACTAAATTCTGCTTTTCCAACGGCCTCATTAAATCACAGTAGGTAATCTGTAAACAGTATTAGAGTAAATAACCACAACACTTGTTCAGTAGTATTCTTCCAGAGCTTATTATGAGCAAACAATGGAGAAAGTTGGTCTGAACAAATCATCCACTCCACAGAGTGAGCGATAGACTTTATTTATTTAGATGCCTGAAGATTGTTTCTGTTAGTACTAGCAGGAGATCCCAGGACAAATAAATCCAGCTGTCGAAAGTGTGCATTTGAACACAGGGTATCTTTTATCTTGGGCTATTCTTGATGTTGTCAAGACCATGTTAATGACCTGTTACTTCAATCCCCACAATTTTTGCAATGACACCATTCCCACAATTCTGTGATTCCATGAATATTGATAACGAGCATAAACCATAAAAATCTACAGCACAGGACAGGCCCTTTGGCCCACAATGTTGTCCTGACATAATAAACTAATCTAACAACTGGCTGGGATTTCCCTACTGCATAACCCTTCATTTTTATCTGTTCCATGTACCTATCTAATAATCTCTTAAAACATCCTATTGTACCTCTCTCAACCACTGTTGATCCACCCATCAATCTCTGTGAGTAAAACCTGCCTTTTATATCCCCCTGTACGTACTCCCAAGCACCTTAAATCTATGCCCCCATTTCAGCCCCGGGAAATATCCTCTGGCCATCCACAAAATCAATGCCTTTCGTCATCCTATCAGGCAACCCTACCATCCTCTGTCGCTCCAAGGAGAAAAGGCTTGACCAATTCAGACAGCATCCTCTACACACTCACTTATATGAACTCTATATAGACTTCATGGCTCTTAAAGTCTATATAGAGTCTACTCTAGATCCCACAGTCAATGAAGACCAACACACCATACCCCTAAACAGTACTATCAGCCTGTACAGCAGTTTTGAGTTCCTGTGGACACAGACCCTAAGAGATCTCTTAGTTTGTCCTCACTGTTCAGAGTCCTCCCACTAATAGAAATGAATCAATTCAGACTTTTCTGGGTTTAACTCCATTTGCCATATCTCAGACCTTCCCCTGATGAAACCATGCTGACTTATCCCTAATCCAATTATGCCTCTCTGAATGCTAAATGCTTAGGATCCTCTCCAACAGCTTGCCCACCACTGAAGTCAGCCTCAATGGTCGATAATCTATCTCATCTCCACTCCCTTTCTTGTATAGGGGAACAACATTTGCAATCTTCCAATCCTCCAATACTTCTCCTGCCCCCGGTGACGATGCGAAAATCATCACCAGTGGTCCAGCAACTTCCTCCCTCACTTCCCACAGGAGCTTGGTGTGGCTACATCCAACTTCATGCTTTGCAAAGGCTCCAACGCATCCTCGTTGTCAACATGCTCTAGTATGTCAATCTGCTTTAAGTCAAGCCAAGGTCTTTTTCTCTGTGGAATATTGAAGCAAATAACTCATTAAGGACATCTGCTACCTCCTCCAACTCAATGCACTTGGCTCCATCGTCACCCCTAATCCTCACACAAACCATCTCTTGGTTTTCACATACTAGTGGGATACCTTGGGGTTTTCCTTTATCCTGCTTGTCAAGGCCTTCTCCTAGCCCTTTCCAGTTTGTTTTAGTCCTTTCTTAAGCACCCTGGCAAATTTTGTAATTCGCTAAAGCCCTATCCGTTCCTATCTTCTTAAACTTTTCTAAAAGGCCTGGTCAGAGTAGATGTGGCAAAGATGTTTCCCATGACAGGGGAGTTAAGGACAAGAGGGCACAACTTCAAGATTGAAGGGCGCCCGTTTAAAACAGAGTTATGGAGGAATTTCTTCAGCCAGAGAGTGGTGAACCTCTGGAATTTACTACCACCGGGATAACATCTCTTCTTCCATTTGGGCACCCTCCAACTGGATGGCATAACCATCGACTTCTCCAGTTTCCATTAAACCTCCCTCCCCCACTTCTCTTTCCTATCTCCTTCCCTTTAGTTCTCTCTCTCTTTCTCTCTTCCCTTTTCCCTCTGTCTCCTTTCACAGAACCAAAAACAATTCTCACCTTTCCTCTTATCATATCCAATTAACACCTTGTGTCTGTTGGTCTGGACTCCTCCCCCTCCCAATCTTCCCCCTTAACCTCTTTAATCTTGCATTCAGATTCCTGTCTGCTTTTTACTTACACCTTGAAGAAGGGCTCAGGCCCAAAATGTCAGTAATATATCTTTACCTCCTGTGGATGCTGTGAGACTTGCTGAGTTCCTCCAGCATTGTGTTTTTACTACAATCACAGTGTCTGTAGACTTTCATGTGTCACTCCATTGGAAGGAAAATGGCAAGGACGTCCAGGAGTGCCTGAGAAGTGGTGAGGGTGAAAACTCCCGCAGTGAGGCACTAGGTCAGGCAGATCAGACAGGATTGTGAAACTTGGAAAGGGTAATGTTAACAAAACCGCTCTATGCAATAGCCAACGATTTAGGTGAAAGAGTCATTTGGGGAACCTAAAGTCCCCAAACACCGATAGCATATGTTCAATACCACATTCTGTCAGTTCCCTATGGGGTGTAGTGAAAGTTCCGACATAATCCATTAGAGAGGGCTGTGACTGAGGATCATTAAGTTGATGATTCCAGGGATCATTAGCTTTGATGATGTTCAAGGCAATTGGACCTGGTGGTGCACACGAATGTAATGCTTCCAGGATTGATGGGTTCTGATGACAACAAGACTCAGCCAGGAACTCTAGGAACTCTCTCCTTCAGTTCCAAAAACCTTCCTTCTCTTCTTACCATGAAAACAATCATCATCCTTTATACCAGTCTAATGTTAAACACATCATAACAAACATAACCTGGTCCATCGCAATCTCCAACCTCCCATCTATTGAATCCAGCTACATGAGGCACTGCCTCAAGAGGGCAGTGAGCAATATGAGGGACCCCATCACCTTGGTTCCAACCTCTTCTCGCTGCTGCCATTGGGCAGAAGGAACAGAAGCCTGAAGACTAGCACCTCTAGATTCAAGAGCTGTCACACTATTCAACCTCGCCTTGTTGCACTAATCAGGAAGCCCTTTTATAGAGTAAAAAGATGCGACTACAAAGGCGGAGATTCTTCGCCCTCATGTCCCGACCCTACCTTCATAAATGCTCCGCGAGCGGCTCCAAGGCATCGACTCCGATTCTTCCAGAGGTAGTCCCAGGGGTGGAACAGCGCTCCACCTCGCATCATGCCTCTCCAAGTGGTTGGCTAGGAGTGGGCTGATAACATCATGATGACACCGTCGGCCCACGACCCAGGACCTAGTTGAGTTGAATCCGGTGCCAATTACTGAAGAAATACATAACAATGTTTACTTTCTGTTATGTACTTAAATTAAATGGTTAATATTTCAAGAGGGGTAGGGTGAGTCTTACAGAACTTACCTGCATGTTTGCATGGGATTGAAATGGCCATTTCTCTGCTTCCTGCACCAAGCCAGAGGGGCAGCGCCGGGCAGGAGACTGATTAATGGCCGTCTTCGTTACCCATAATCCCGCACACAGCTGGAACCGCTCTGCGCTTCCCAGAGAGGTTCGAGCTGCATGGGGGATGGTGGGTGACAAAGACGGTCATTGCTCACCGCTTATTTATGCTGTCATGTTGACGGACAGTCCCACGGCAACAGTTGCCCCGCCTACATCGGCTCTGGAGGTCATACCGAGGCACCACTCCGCATAAAAGCAACGCTGGATCAGCCTTTTAAGGCTGCTCTATAAAAAGGTAAGTGCAGATTTTTCGCTGCCAATGGAGCCGGCCTCAAAGCAGAGGTCCTCCAATTAAAACACCCAGGGACTGGTCCAACACCACAAAAGGATTGTCTGCCTTATTGCTGAGTCTTTTTTTTTGCACTAGGATTACTGTAAATATTCATCATCGAGTTTTTGTGCCTTTATCATCTTTTGAATTCAATTATGTATTTAGTGTGAGGTTGTTTTTTTAGTTGTTTTGCAGTAGTTTTTTTAACAAAATACATGTCCAGCAGCAGCAAGTAAGAATTTTGATGCCTATGTACATTGTACAATGTGAACTCATGATTAAGTTATCACAATACCTGACGTGTTCATGTCAGTGGCTTCAAATTGGTCTCAATTGGATATAAAATAGATTGGTGCACAAATTCCTTCAAAATGGCAACAGCTGTCCCATGCTCTGAGCAATCCTCCTCGATGAGGATCAAGGAACAGGAACTACTTGAGCTAATCAGGTGGTAAGTTTTTTATGTACGTTGAGCAGAATCGCACTTCCCACGAAATCATTGCAATAAAACATGGCAGTGAGTTGCCACTTTTTTCATCATATTCCCTGCTGGGGTTAACCATGGACAGGATTAGTGTTTCTGATTCACCAGTTAAAACTCTGTAGAGGGACACGCCTGGGTCCTGCCAACTCTCCCATTGGCCACTGATAGAGTTGCACTTATATTTGATCAATTTTCTATCTGCCTTTGTCCTGTGCTGGAAACCTTCGTGGATTTGTCGAAAGGTCAAACATTTCAGTGACATTTACTTTCGAGTTTCAAGATGAAGGAGCAGATGGCAAAGGATCACTGCAGCAACATCTCTGTATTAAAGCTCCAGCCCATACCGTCAATTATTAATAACTGAACTGTGTTGAGGATATTTTGGAGGAGGAAGAATTTCCAGCTTTAAAAACATTTCTGTAACAATTCAGAAGTATAAAAATAACCAAGAGAAGTTGTTCAATCCATAGTTTTAACTGCAGTGAATTAGATATGCAGAACAATGCCATTTCTTTTATTCAGATGCTGCTTTTTCTCCTACCAAAATGTTGGTTATATATTTTTACCTCCAAAGGGCGCTGCTAGCCCGGCTGAGTTCCTCCTGTGTTTTCACTACAACCACAGATTTTCCTATTTCACTAGCTACCTATCATTTTATTTCTATATTGAATGCTTGAAAGGGATATTGACCAAATCATAAAGATTGCCAACTATCACAAAGTAGGACAAAAGGGCAAATAATGAGGGGCTTTGTCACCCACCATCCCCCATGCAGCTCAAACTTCTCTGGGAAGCGCAGAGCGGTTCCAGCTGTGTGCGGGATTATGGGTAACGAAGACGGCCATTCAAGGCTATTGTAATTGTTCTGGAAAATTCAGATCATCATGGTATGACTTCATATTCTTTCCATCCTTCCATTGCAGTGCCCACAGAGGAAATAAAACTCCCTTAAAACATGACCAAACATGAACTGGAACCATAGTTAATTGTGCTGGGATCTTGGTACCTAGTTTATGGGTCCAGAGATTATAAATCATGGGAGCAATTGGATTTGATAACTGCAGGGCAGCCATTCTTAACCGTCTTTTGGCTGCAGCACCCCCTGAGGACTCTGGGTTCTCTTCCCTGAGAAGCAGTCAGGTTTAGTTCATTTCTTCCATACTTCTCTCCTAGATCACATAAAAATAAATAAAATATATTTTATGATTTCAGTCCGTGGCCCCCTCTTAAACGGGCTTCATTCGTCAGGGGATTGAGATCAGGAGTCGTGAGGTCACGTTGCAGCTCTACAAATCTCGGGTGAGACCGCACTTAGAATCTTGTGTTCAGTTCTAGTCATCTTATTACAGGAAGAATGTGGAAGCTACAGAGAGGGTGCAGAGGAGATTTTCCAGGGTGTTGCCTGGATTGGAAAATATGTCTTATGGGGCAAGGTTAGCAAGACTTTTCTTGTTGGATCAAAGGATGAGAAGTTACTTAACAGTGGTCTACAAGATTCTGAGAGGCATAGGTAAGGTGGACAGCTAATGCTGTTTCCCAGGGCAGAAATATCAAACACCAGAGAACATACATACAAAGTGAAGGAAGGAAAGTTTAGGGGTGACATCAGGGGTAAGTTTTTTTTACACAGAGTGTGGGTGCCTGGAATGCATTGCCAGGGGTGGTGGTGGAGGCTGGAACATTAGACTTATTTCAGAGACTCTTAGATAGGCACATGGATGGAAGAAAAATAGAGGGTGATGAGGTAGGGAGGATTTTTTTTTGTAGGTATATAATGGGACAGCACAACATCATGGGCTGAATGGCCTGTACTGTGCTGTAATGTTCTATGTTCATCTATAGCATGTTTTTATCTCAGTCATGGCTGAACCACTGCAATCCACTAAGTGCATTGCTTACTCAGGCAATGGCCAAGAAGAATGCAGCTGTCTGTTTTTTTAATAAAAAGTTTAATTGCATAACCTGAATTAATTATATAAGATGAGTAAACAAGGAAGGGGTAATTTGTCTGCAACATTCCAGTGAAGAATGAGACCATTCTGGACTGACATGTTGATTTAGTCCCTGATTTTCAGTAATCGAATCTACTAGAATTTTACATGATTTGGCATAATGGTTTCATATTTCATGGTCTGCTCCTGGGCTGGTGAGTCTTCTCCCTCTCCCAGCAGTATAAATGGAATTATTTCTCATTGATTCACTATCCCCCAAAGGTTCTGAAGAATAAAACAAAGATTATAATTTTCTGTTGTATGATATGAGTTTACAATTCACCCTAAGTCTGAAAATCTAAATTCACCAAACTTTCTACATCGTATCACTAGGTAAGTTATATAATTATAGTTTAAGCGTGTGCTCAGGAAGCTTCTTTCAGCCAATAGCAGCCGTCCTATCTGAGAAAAGTTAACTGTAGTCGGACACAGCTAATGGACTGAGAAACTACAGCTGGACCGAGAAACGGCAGCTGTACGAAGAAAGTCCAGCTGGACCGAAAAACTGCAGCTGTACCAAGAAAGTACAGCTGGACCGAAAAACTAAAGGTGGACTGAGAAACTTCAGCCGGTAATAATTCCAGTGCATCCGTACATTGTGTGCATGACAAGAAATTCATTTTAACTCGCATTAACCATAAGCTGCTGGATGAAATCAGAGGATTTTTAACCTTACTGCACGGTAGAAGATCCTTCCGGCCCATGAAACACATGCCGCTCAATTACACCTGATTAACCTTCCAACCGTAGCTGGCACAGTTAGTGTAGTGGTTAGCGCAACGCTGTTACAGCGCCAGTGGTGTCTGTGAGGAGCTTGTATGTTCTACCTGTGTAGGGTCTGTTACTGAGCTGATAATTTAAAATTAAACCCCGTACATTTTGGAGTTTAATGTCATATCCACAGTACAACACGCACAATTCTTGCTTTGTTGCAGCAGAATGAAAACTATAATTTAGTAAACTTAGTGGATTTCAAAAAGGCAACAAATGAATCAAAGCAATAATAAATATTCAGCGATCCTCGTGTAACCATCTATGGGTCACAGTGGGTCCTGACCTGAAATGTTGACTGACCATTCCTACCCACAGATGCTGCTGACCCGCTGACTCTCTCCACCAGCTCAGTATTTGCTGAGGATTCTCACATATGCGATCTTTGTGTTCCACTTCTCCAGACAGGGGCTGGGTCCCTGTGGTGATATGCTTTATGCAGTAAAGACCTCCCTCTAGTGGAAATGCATTGAAGTCCAACTGAAAGTTGATGGAGCCAAGCCATATATTCCACCCGGGCGCTCTCCAACCAGACAGAATGAACATCAACGGCCAACTTCCATTCACCTGAATAAAAGTTGGGGGGGGGAGGAGGAGGAACAAGCTAACAGGTAAAAAGAGCTCATGGGTGGATACAGGTGAGAGTAGAGGAGAAAAAAGATGAAAAGCGATGGAGAGAGGGTCGAGGAGAGCTCTCTGAGAGGAGAGGGAATGGGGAGCTGGAGAAAAGGAGATAGAGGTGTAGTCAAAGAGAGAGACTTGGGTGAGGCGGGTGAATGGAAGTTGGCCATCGATGTTCACTTCAGCTGGCAGCTCTTTCTACACTCCCACCACCCTCTGTGAAGAAAGTTCCCCTAATGTTCCCCCTAAACTTTACCCCTTTCACCCCTAACCCATGTCCTTTAGGGCCTGCTTGCATTTAATCTATCTATCATCCTCTATACCTCCCCTCATTCTACGATGATCCAGGGAAGTCCTAACCTGTAACTCAGCTGTTCAAGTCCCAGCAACATTCTTGCGGTTCTTCTCTGCACTCTTTCATTCTTGTTGATATCCTACCTGTATTACAGTGCCAGTGACCAGCTATACAAGTCTGGCCTCACTGATGTCACACGCAACTTCACCATAACCTCTATTACAGTGCCAACGACCTGGGTTCTTATCCAGCGCTGTTTGTAAGGAGTTTGCATGTTCTCCCCAGGACCGTGCAGGTTTCCCCCAGGTGTTCCATTTTCCTCCCATTTTCCAAAGACTAGCAGAGTTACAAGGATAATTCATCACATGGGTGTATTTAGGCGGTGTGAGGTCATGGGCCAGAAGGGCCTGTTACCGTGCTGAAGCTCTAAATTAATACTAAAAGCTCTGGTTCTGGCTCTACTTCCCATAGGATGATGATGGTTCCTTTCAGTCAGTTTGTTGGGTTTGATATAATACCCCACCCCTCAGAAAGGAGCAGTGTGTGTGTGAATGGATTTAGGTCCAGGCCCACCCTCTCGACATTCCCTCCCAGATCCAGTGACATGGTGAGGTCTGAGTCGGCTGGGGAAGTTCTGTTGCAGAGAATGGTGAGACCAAAGGGCGCCCTTTCCGTGCTTCACAGCACGTGTTTGCTAGATTGCCTTTGACCCTATGAGAGGGTTTGTCCGGCCTTTAACAGGTCTTGTTTGTCATCCTGCAGTGTCTAGCCATCCTCTGCACCAGGCCAGCTGGGTGGGGGAGCTGGTTTAGTCACTGGCCACCTGACCTTGCGACTGGTAGCACTTAGATGAGTGACCTGACCAGGGTCTGGTACGATACTCACTTATTGCTATCACATAATACAATATCAAACATGGAGGCACTGGCAAAAGATTGAGTTAAGGCTCAATTGCCGATCTGTAAAGGAGATTTAACAAATCTATATTTCCAAAATGCAGGACCACAAAAAATGAAAAATATTACAGGGCCAGTGGCCAGGGTTCGAATCCTGTGCTCTGTAAGGAGTTTGTATGTTCTCCCTGTGTCTGTGTGGGTTTCCTCCCACCCTTCAATATGTACCAGGGGTTGGAGGTTAATTGGTGTATGAATGGATGGTACAGGCTTGTGGACTTGAAGGGCCTATTACCATGTTGTATCTCTAAATAAAACTAAAAATAACATCCTAACTCCTGTATTTGATACTTTTTTTTCAAACTTTCTTCAAAGGAAATGCACCAGTTGGGGAAAATGAGCAAACTCCACGCAGTCAGCACCTTAGGTTAGGATCGAACCTGGAGCTGTGAGTCACTGTCATTACCTGCTCTACACGGTGACAGTGAAGGGAAGCCTGGTAGCTACTATCGAATCTCGGTACTTTCCTTAAACTTTCACTTACCAATATGTTCATCTGGTTAAATGAGCTCTCCCCTTGAATGTCCACAATTAAGTCAGTGCTGGGAAAAATTCCTGATAAACGTCTTGCTGCTTTGGACTGACGCTGACGATTGTTTGGGTTTCACCGTGAGTTCATCTACATGAACAGAGAGATAGGGTTTGTGTTTCTCCCATACAATCAGGTTCTAATTAGTTATCATCTGTCTTTCTCAAAACAAGGCGGGTTCTGGATAAAGTAACTCCCAAAACAAAGTGTGATAAACAGGAAGTTCTTGGGCCTAGTTTCTTGGTATTTCCACATCCTCCCTCTCCAGAGGATGTCTGGCTTCCTTTGGGTGTCTGATATCATGGTTTTTTTTTACATTTAAACTGATCTTTACACCAGGTGCACATAAAATCTCAAAGCAGTCTAGCTTCCACCATTAAAAGAATGGTCAAAACTCATGCCCAATCTTTATGGGTTCTGACCCGAAATGTCGACTGTTCTTTTTCTCCCATTGATGCTGTTCAACTCACTGAATTCCTCCAGTAGGTATATATGTCTTCATATATACAAATAAATCAATAAATAATATATCATGAATATGAGTCTCGGAGGGTAGTGTGAGCAGTTCCTTCGGTCGTTCAGCATTCTCACTGCTTGTGGGAAGAAGCTGTTTCTCAGCCTGGTGGTGTTAGCTGATACTCCTGGATCTCTTCCTCAACAGGAGTAGCTGAAAGATGCTGTGTGCAGGGTGGAAGGGGTCCTCAGTGATTTTGTGGGCCCTCTTCAGACAGTGATCCCGCTAGATCACGTTGATGGGGGGAGAGGGAGATTCCATTAATCCTCTCTGCCACTCTTATGGTCCTGAAGATTGACCTCCGATCCATTTCTCTGCAGTAACTGTACCACTCTGTGATGCAGCCAGCCAGGACACTCTCGATAGAGTTCCTATAAAAGATTGACATAATGGTGGTCAGTAGCCTTGCTCGCATCTTAGGAAGTGCAGTCACTGTTGCGCCTTCCTGACAAGTGAGGAGATCTTGAGTGTCCATGAAAGATCACTAGCTAAGTGAACTCCAAGGAACCTTGGTGCTCTCCACTCTCTCTACTACAGAATTGTTGATGTGTAGTGGAGGGTGCTCATTCCTGGTCCTCCTGAAGTCAATAATCATCTCCTTCATCTTGTCCACGTTGAGGTTCAGGTTGTTCTTCTCATACCATTTCATGAGATTTTCCACCTCTTCTCTGTAGTGCAAACTGCCTAAAAAAAGCCATCTCCCTTTAGTAATTTTGACCTGCTAAGCTCAAGTTCCTTCACAGACCACCATTTGGAATTTTTCTTTGGTAAACATAGTTTTTGATAATTTTCTTTTTCGCTGCTGTCAAATGTACAGCCTTGTTTTACTATCACTTGGTATTATATCAGCAATATTTCTCTTTGCCATGGATCACCTATAGCAAGCTAATGGACCACAGGTTGAGAGGTATCAGGTTAAGTCATTTCCTGCATCCTAACACTGTGTCCATGTAGACAGTACTGTTTAATGTGAGAATTTAACAAAGAACTTCCACAGTGAAAGACGGTGACCAATTTACAATCCACAAGAGTTGATGTTTTAAATCCTCAAAATAAAGACAAGTTCTTCTACAGTCAGAAAAAGGCCAGTCTAATCTTTCATCTCAAAAGGGTGGTGATAAGCAGTCTGAGCCAGCACCCCTGAGGCAGCAAACCTGCTTGTCAAATGGAAGGAAATTTCTGCAGCTTTCAGCTAGATGTTCACAAAAAGATAATTGTCACAAATAGATAATTGTCCTTCTTTGAAGAACTGAATGTAACCCCAAAACACAAGAGAAGGCCACTCTATCCATCATGCCTGCCTCACCAGTAACATGAACAGGCCTGATCTACACTCGCCTCAACTCCAAATCTGTTCCCTGTGGCTCTCAATTTTTTGATCTTTCAAATATTTATCGATCACCAGTTAATCAACACTTTTCCAGAGTGTGAAGCCCTGTAAAAGGTAGTGGTCGCAGCCCAGGACATCACAGGTAAAAACCCTCCCCACTATTAAGTGCATCTACAGGGTGAGCAGCAGCAATCATCAAGGATCCACCCCACCCAGCACACGTTCTGTTCTCACTGCTGCCATCAGGAAAGAGGTATCAGTGCCACAAGACTCACACCACCAGGTTCAGGAACAGCTGCTCCCCCTCCACCATCAGACTCTTCAATGACAAACTCAATCAGGGACTCATTGAACAAATCTTACAAAAACTCTATTGTATTTTTTCATTAAATGACCAGCTTATTTTCTATTTGTGGTTCCTTGTTTCGTGACTCTCCCAGCAGTGAAAACGTCAGGTTACCTGCCCCACCAAACCTCCTGAGGATTAAGGTCACGTTTTGCATTCTTCTCAACTCCAAGGAATGCAGACCCAAGCTTTCCAGCCTCCCTTGACCACCTGCCCTCTTATCCCCAGAGTTGGTCTGGTGAGTCTCCTATGACTAGCTTCAGTGTTACTAAACCCTTTCCTTCCGTGTAGATTGTGCTCAGGTGGAATATAAGATGTTGTTCCTCCAATTGACAGATAGGCTTGGTTCGGCAAAGTGGAGTACTTAGGAGGAAACCCACACAGTCACCAGAGGTCAGAACTGAACCCAGGACACTGGAGCTGAAAGGGAACTGCATTACCTACAACAGCACCGTACTGTTTCTTAAAGGAAAGTTGTCTTTGTTGCTACTTTGCCATTAACCAGACTCTTTCTGCTCCATTAGATGATCTTAATGATTCCAAAAAAAGGTGTGGTGTTTTCTACTCCAAGTTATCTGTTAGTCAGAACCAATAAATGCAAAGGGACTTACAACTCCTTTGAGTCCCTATTGCAGGCAATTTGGTCCAAATCAAACAAAAAGGCTGCAGATGCTGGAAACTTGAAACAAAAGCAGAAAATGCAGGAAACACTCAAGCAAGATGGTCAGCATCTGCGGAAAGAGAAACAGAGATAAATTGATGGACCGAAACATTAGCTCTGTCCCTCCCTCTGCCGTTGCCACCTGATCTGCAAATTATATTTTCTTACAATAACTACGTTTATATCAGAAATGATTCATAAGCTGCAAAATACTCAGATCATGAGAAGGTAAGAGGTTATCTTTATTGATTAATTAGGTAAAATCATAACATAGGAATTGGTTTACAAAGGATGAACAAATGGCTTTATGTTCAGTACTTTCCCTGTGCACTGATGAAGCATCACATCAGTTAAATGACTCAGGCTACTGAGGCCCTGCATTTTTCTTGCCTTTTCATCCTCAGGATGCTCTGGTTTAAAGCGGCATGGTGGGATAGCCAGATAGTGCATCTGTCTCACAACTCCTGGAATCTGGGTTCGATCCTGGCCTTGGACACCGTCAACGTGAAGCTCGCTCCTCAATCATGTCGCTAGCATCCAAGTCCTTCCAGACCTCAAAGATGAGCTGGTAGTTTATGTTGGTGAGCGACTGAATGGGGAATGGAGAATGAATTGTAATGATAGAGGGGAACAGGGAATTGAGGATTGGAAGACAGCAGGGGATATTAGTTCAAATGGCCTCTGTCCGTGAAATGAAACATTTCCCAACAATGTGTACTCAGCAAGAACCCACAAACAAATGACTCAGTTGTGGCCGTCTTGATCACAGGCTCTGACCTCCCATCCACTGCAGACATCGGTGTGAGGCACGGCCTCAACAAGGACCCACATCACCCTGGTCACAACCTCTTCTCACTGCTACCTTCAGGCAGCAGCCACAGAAATCTGACATCCAGCAACTCTAAATGATAAAAGTTTGTTCTGGCAGCTATCATGCTCTTGAATCTCCCCAAACTACCCCTAGGACCACCAGAAAATTTGTCTTCACTATTGAAACGTCACTCTTTTTGCAACTATGAATAATTATTTATCGATCCTTTTATATATATCCCTTTCTGTCTCCTGATGTATTATGGTAACTTAAAACTATTGTTGTTGATGTATCTTACGTATCTGTGTGGTCGGAGAGAAAATCTGCTTCTGTGCATTGTACTTATGCAAATATAATTTTTTAAAAATTTTAAATATTAAATTTTCTTTTCAACACACCAGAAGTTGATTCTGGCCATTTAAACAATTACACCCAAATTAACCTACGTTTTGAATGGTGGAAGGAAACCCACACAGATACAGGGAAAACGTACAAAATCCTTACAGGCAGCTCCAGATTCAAACCCGAGTCGCTGTTGCGGTAATAGCATCGCGCTAACCACTACATTCACCGTGCCGTCCATAATGATCTACTGTCAAATTCATGTTGTGATTTGAAGAACACGCATTACCCACAACGCTGGATGAGATTCTGCTGTGAGATGTGTACGGCCACCCAAGCACGTAGGACCTCTGTTAACCAAACTCTTGTTTACCCATTGAAGAACCCACTGAACTCCTTATTAAATGACAGATTGCTGTGTGCCTAAATCCTGGAGTATTGCCTGAACACACAATCATATAGAAACAAGAGTGACGGTGAATCAACCAGGCCGACACGTCTACATGGAGCCCATTCTTTGACATGGTCTGAGAAAATAAACATTGGGGAACGTTGTATCAGTTGATAGCTGAGGGATTGGCTCCGCAAATATTTATTGTATTGAGAAAATTAGAGAGGGCCGTGGAGATTAACGTGAAGAGAGCGGAGGGCCAGCAGCGAATCATGGAGGCGTCAAGAGTGTATCTAGGGCATGGTAGGCGCTCAGGTGCCACGCTCTGGGTGAAGAATGCCTCCCTCACATCTTATCCCCTTGCCCTAAACCCTCTAGTTTTATCTACAACATGAATTCTACTCACAATTTTAGATATCTCAACCATATTCCCTCTTAACCTTCTTTGTTTCAGTGAGGTGAAACTCTAGCCTCTCCTCATAACTGAACTATTTCATCTCAGGCCGCACCAGGATGTTTCCTCTGCACCCTCACCTCTTCCCTGCACTATGAAAATTTCCATGATCTCACCTTCACCTGGTCAAGGGAAATGGTAGGTGAATAACACATCTCTTCTGAAAGACTTCTCTGAAATCTCATTGCTTTGCAAGGATACATCCAAGTGGTGGGTCTTGAAAGCAAAATTTCCAGATCTAATGGAAACCATAGTTGATACCAAACAAGCCTTTTCAAGACCCTCAATGGTGAGGTGATTATTCATTAAATGAAACGGTTCCTATTTCCCTTTCCAACCACATGCTGTTTTGTTAATTGGCTACTGCAGATGTGAGCATCTTTTGAGGGGGAGGACGTGGAGGGGGAGGACGTGGACCTGTCCTCACTGACAAAAGGCAAAGGAGGAAAAACCCAACACCCAACCCCAACCCACCAATTTTCCCCTGCAACCGCTGCAACCGTGTCTGCCTGTCCATCGGACTTGTCAGCCACAAACGAGCCTGCAGCTGACGTGGACTTTTACCCCCTCCATAAATCTTCGTTCGCGAAGCCAAGCCAAAGAAAGAAAAGAACTGCAGATGACCACTTCAAGCCCAATGTCATTGGTAACAGTTGGACAAGGACAAATTTCCAAGCATAAGGTGTTCCAATCATCACGGACATTGCAGCAGTTAAACCTTCCCTGCCCATTTGTGCTATATATCTGCAAAGAGTGTATCAGGCAGATTCGACCCAACGTTCTTCCCAATCACCCTTCCCTTGTTTAAATTTACTTGTTACTTCAGTTCTCATTCCTGATGGCTTTTGAGTTTTTAACTACAGGCTCAAGTTCAAGAACGTTCATGAGTTTATCAAGAGATATATCACCCTGCGCAGTTCAGTGTGATTAGTTGCAATTTTCACAAGCCAAATGTTTAAAATAAATACTTAAAAACTGATAACAAGGTGCGATGAAAGCCTATTCAAGCTAACTTGAAAAGTGATGAAAGATTACATTCAAAGAGCAATGCCCAAAAAATGTAGACTATCATGTAGAGGTAAAACAAGCATCTTCATGTTAAACGAAGGCCAAAGTGGTACCTTGATGGAATTCATTGCCTCAGATGGCTGTGGAGACCAAGTCATGAAGTAGATACAAGACCAAGGTAGATCGGTTCCTGATTAGGAAGGCAATCAAGGGCTATGGAGAAAGGCAGGAGAGTGGGTTTGAAAAGGATAATCTCCTCGTATGCTTTTGGAATGTGGGAGGAAGCCCATGCAGACACTGGTAGAATGTACAAACTCCTTAAAAGACTGCTGGATTCGAACTCGGGTGGCTGGCATTGCAAGTGTTGTGGCCATTTTCTCACCCAGGGAACAGTCGATTGAAGGTCAGGGCCTGAAAATGCTTTGGAGGCAGAAGCCATCATTGCATTTAAGTGTTTGGGTGTGTGCTCCAAGCCGTGAGCTTCTGGGCTCTGGTGCTGGAGGGAGAGTTTAGATTCTTCTCATATAAAATGAACTATGATGGGACAAATAACATAACCTCTTCCACAAGTAGGGCCAAGGGAATATTTATTGTCAATTTGTGGCTATTTTAATGACGACGATACTGTAAATGCATCGAGGCTTGGCCAAGAGGAAGCTTCTTGGTTCTCAAATAAATTCACAGCAGCTGTCAGCAAGAATGAATAACGATTCGATTCAAAAACCTTTTCAATGTCTTCAATTGAATACTTTGTTGGATTTTCCATTATCTATAAATGTAATGGCCAAGTTCATTCAGTAGATTAAAGGGATATGGGTGAAAAGGTTAGGTTGAAAATCTGGTCAGCATGGACAAATTATACTGAGGGAGTAAAACACAGATGTCTTCAGACACAGTGACTGAAGTAAAAACCCAACGCTGGAGAAACTCAGCAGGTCAAACAGTGGACTTTAACGAGCGAAGATAAAGGTACATAATCAACTTTTTGGGCTTGAGCCCTTCATCATGTATGAGCAAAATGTAGGCAGGTGCCTGAACAAAATGGTGGGGGGGGGGGGGAGGGAAAGGAGCAAAGTGCCACAAGCAGGAGGTAATAAGCGGACAAGGAAGGGGGGGGATGGCTCTGTGAATGGAGAGGGAAGAGGTAAAGAGCTGGAGGAAAGAAGACAGAGGGAGAACAGGGAGTGGTCTAACAGAAACTGGAGGTCGACGTTAATGCCATTCGCTTGGAGAGGGCCCAAACGGAATATTGGGAGTTGCTCCTCTAATTTACAGGTGTATTGGACCAAAGGACTTGTTTCTGTGCTATTTAATTCTATGATCCATCTCTGCCTGAAATAATGAAGAATTTCAAAGAATGTAACCCACAATGTTTAGTTGTCACAATCTCAATGACATCTTTACAGTTCAGAGTTGAAGGCTGAACTGGATGGATGTTTACCCTGTGCATCTACAACTGGCAGCAGTGATCTTTAGTATATCTTGTCTGCCCATAGCTTTGCTCTGTAGAGCTGGAGCTGATCTGCTCAACTTCCTGTTTGAATTAAAGCAATGTATTCAGCAAGCCTAGCCTGTGATTTTCACACACACCATGTTTGAAGAGGCTGCAATCGCAAACTTTGCTTTCTAAAATATTCTGCAAGTTGCACAATACTCAAAAAGTGTGCAAACAGCAGAAGTCAGCAAGGAGATTACACAAAGGAAATAGAGTGGACAGAATGTTGGCATGGTGGTACTTTATTGGCTTGCATCCTCTCTTATCTTCACAATATAACTTCAAATCTTAATTTAATCAAGTCTGCCTGATAAATTTTCAGTGGCCCTTAGCAAACAATTGCAGTAAAATCTGCAGACACTGTGGTTAAATTAAAAACACAAAGCTGGAGAAACTCAGCAGGTGAAACAGTGTCCTTCATACAGCAAAGATAAAAATACATAACCAACGTTTCTGGCTTGAGCCCTTCATCAACCTTGATGAAGGACAAACCCAAAAACGTCAGGTATGCACTTATTTTTACCTTTGCTTCTAAAGGACACTGCATGACCTGCTGAGTTTCTCCCCCCCCCCCCCCCCCCCCCCCCACCTTGGCAAATTATTCAGTTGTTCATCTGACAGAAGTAGCTGGAGCATCACACCTATGCACTGGGGTCTCGCTTCGAGACTCCACAATCCCCTGACCATCACAAGAGGGGCACACACAGCTTGGAATGCCATTCTGGGGAATTTTCACATGAAGCAAATTTGAAAAGATGTTGGAAATGGATTGGAGTGCACAAAAAATCCAGCATGAACTCCCTGAGTCCTGACATCAGATTTGAATCTGATGGTCCTGAAACAAGACTAGACCAAGCTTTTTCAAGTTTGTACCCACACTCTCTACTGGCATCAGTAAGTTTTATTTTTTAAAAGATACTCTACGGTAATGGGCCTTTCTGGCCCATAAGCCCATGCCACCCAAATAGACCCAATTAATCTACCAATTCTGTATGTCTTTGGAATGTAGGAGGAAACTAGGGCATTCGGGGAAAACCCACGCAAAGACGGCAAAAACGTACAAACTCCTTGCAGACCACGCTGGATTCGAACCCAGATTACTGGTATTGTAATAGCATTGTGCTAACTGCTACACTAACCGTTCCACCCTTAGCACTCTTTCTTCAGCGTAATCCTAGTACGTGACAGGAGAGCATATCATGTGGCTAAATATCGTCATTTTTAATCTCATTAAAGTATAATTGATCATTACAGGTGCAACATATGTGCCAGGGATACACTTGGGAATGATATCGGAAAGGAATCGGAACTGATAAAGTGGACTCTTTCAAACTGCATAATGGATAGTTTTGAAGTCCAGACAAGCATTCTGGACAGTAATAGCTCTAAAATGGGTTGTTTTGCCCAAGTAATCTGGATGAAATGAGGAAGTTAGCTCAGCATTTGAAGCACCATCAAATGATATGGACTTCCAAGATGATAGAAAAACCGATCAGAAAAGAGACAGAACAAATTGAACAATGAGTCAGAGTCTGAATCAGAATTTATTGTCATGAACACGTCACAAAATTCATTGTTTTGCTGCAGGCGTCATAGTCCAACTATTGCAATACGGTTACAATTAACAAATAAATTAGTGCAAAAAGAAAGTGAGGTCGTGTCTGTGGTTCATTGTCCATTCAGAAATTTGATGGTAGAGGGGACAAAGGTGTCCTTGTTCCACTGGGTGCTCATCTTCAGGCTCCTGGACCTCCTTCCTGATGGTTGCAGTGTGAAGAGGGCATGGCCTGGGTGGTGAGGGCCATGAGGATAGAGGCTGCTTTTTTAAGGCACCGCCTCTTGTAGATGTTTTCGATGCGAGTGGGGACTGATGCCCATGATGGTGCTGGCCAAGTTCACACTATAGTTTTTTTTTTCCCTGTCTCGTGTACCAGACAATGATGTAACCAGTCCGTTGTAGTTCTGCAGTTGCTGGGTAGTTGTCATGGTGCTTTGGCTCCTGGGTGAATTGGGCACAGTGATTACAGGAGAATGTAGTAGGGAAGTGTGCGTAACCAAACCACTAATTCAAATCACAAATACCAAGATTCAGCAATTGGTTGAAGGTTACAGAATGTGTGGGTTATTCAGTGCTGTCGCTAGGCCCCACCCTTGAGGTGCTAAAACTAGGGCAAACACATCAGGGACTGAAAGATAACCAACAAGGAGTCTCCAACAGCTCAGTGGTTAGATCACTGGACTTAAAAACCAGGGGTCACGAGTTTGTTCCTCGCTAAGGCCTCATTTCTGTGAGGGACGCTTGACAAAATGGCAACTCTCTGTCTTCCGTAAGGAAGACAAAGTTAAAGAATTTCATGCATGTTATATTCTAAATGTAGTATTACGATACAATAATGGAACCTTTAGCTCCTGGAAAGAATTCTTCAAAATCCTCCTCAACCGCGACTGTCCTGGACACAAGGTCATTGCATCCAACCTACCGCCCCATTAAGAAGTCAGGAAGGATATAAATTACAAGTCCTCGGGTGTAGATGGCATCCCAGCTGAAATTCTAAAATAAAATCAGTGACTAATCCATAATCACACCCCCACATCTTAAGAGAAAAATACATATCAGGGAACCTCAGAGACTGAACCACCAGGCTGAGAAACAGCTTCTTCCCACAAGCAGCAAGACTGCTCAATCCCTCCGAGATTCTACTATTTATTTAAGAATATTTATTAATTTTACACTGCAAAAAAAAAAGCTTGTAAGTACAGTATGTGTGCTATGTCTGTATATGTGTTTGCATGTTATTACACCGAGGACCAAAGAACGCTGGTTGGTACTTTACAATTGGAAATAATAAACTTAAAACTGGAAGCTGTTCACAATGCAATAACTTGCAAAACAAAATGCTGTTATGGTCTCACATCAGCTTTCGACTCATCAGAACAACTTAATTAAATTCAGTTGTCCTCAGAAAATTTATCTTCATCTTACACTTGCTCCATAATAGCATGAATCCGAAAAATGTCTCTACAATAAAGTCATTCTCCAAGAAGACTGGTAGCAAACATGGCTGCATAACTGCACCAATTTTTTTTTTCCAAATCATTCTTGCCATTGGGCTTCAACTAACCTCCAACAAACTTTTTGTGGGATAGAGGCCATGTTCAGAAGTGATGGGAAGCTGTTTAGCCTAGAGACCAAAGTTACCCACAGTTCACTAGTCAAACTTCAACATGCAGATGGTGTGTTCATGTCTGCTGAGCCCCCAAGCTCCAAGCCTTCATCAACTCTTTCTCAGAAGTGTCAATAAAGACAGGCTTTGCACTCAAAATCTGCAAGAAAAAAGGGCCCGTGTCAACCTCCTGCTACTATGCATTGAGAAGGTAAAGCTTCCTGGAAAGCTTGAGCCATTTCCCAGCCTTTGTTTAGTGAAAGTGGATACAAGACCATAACATACAGGAGCAGAAGTAGGCCATTCCATCATGAGCTGATCCCTTCTGCAACTCTGCCCCACTCCCCATTGATGATGAAATTCACCATTGCCTTTAATGTATCAGTACAAATTTAGGGCAAATGAGGTAAAGAGTATTTGGAGATGAGGACCCCATGTTTGGCTCAGAATCATCATCATCTATTGCCTTTTGAGATGCTATTGAGCAGCCATCTAAACCTTTTTCTTTCCATTCACATACCACTTTAAGTAATCCTTATGCTGTTGGTGCTCTGTGATTAGTAAGGGATTGCTTAAGGTGGTATGCGAGTGGGAAGAGAAGGTTGAGAACCACTGCTCTGGGTCCAATTGTTACTGAAATATTTTGCTTGAGAAATAGTGTCATTGGCCCATTTCCTTTGGAGTTTTGAAACCATGCACATGACGAGTCAATGAGGGACGATTAAAACAGTGGTTTCAAACTTTTTCTTTCCACCCACATACCACCTTAAGCAACCCCTTACTAATCACATGGCATAGGGAATATTTAAAGTGGTATCCAAGTGGAAAGAAAAAGGTTGAGAATCACTGCTCTAGTCCATGCATTGGTGAGCTGTATTTGCAACAAAAAGAGCAGGCCACCTTGCAGATCATCCGCTGTCCATCATGTCAAACACTTCTTGTTCCACCCCCTGACGTGTCAACAGTTCCCACACGGGCTGCCTTAGCCAACACAGGCTACATCACGCCAGAGTGGAAGTCAGTTAGCCTTGATCCGAGGGGCTGCCTCAGAATTAATTTATGCCGACAGGAGATTAGTCAAGCCCTCTCATGAATGCTCACTTGCCTAATACAACTTTCACTCTGCTCAGGTGATTCAATAATCGGAGCTGAGGGAAAGGAAAATCTGCCTCATTAAATTTGGATTAAAGTCAACATGTTACCTTCAAAGACTACGGAGGTGAAAAGCCAGGATTCAGTATGATGGACAGATCCGAATATAAATTACAAGTAAGTGGAGCTGCAGCATCAGATATTCATATATTCACAATATCACCATAATATATTCCAGAACACAAATTACACATGAAGGTTTGTGTCTTTATTTTGATGGTGGCTGAAATTAAAGCCCCTTTGAACTTTAGTGACTGAACAGTGGGTATTTTATTGAGGTTTTTTTTTAAATGCAATTTGAGGCCAATCTCCAGTGGGAAAGGAAATGCTCTCTTTTTGCTTGCTAAATAGAATACTGGAGACAAAGGAGTAATGAGCCAGGATGCAATTTAGACTTTTTTTTTTAATTTACAGTACAGCAGGTATTTTGGCAAAGTAAAGCTGCAGGCCACACAAGGGAGGTTTGTGGGGTAAGCAAACACAGTTCTGATACACCAGTGGTTTTCACACTGCCTCTAAACTTGCATCTTAAGCATTTCCAATGCCATTAGTGCTCTGAGATTAGTAAGGGTTGCTTAAGGTGGGATGTGAGTGGGAAGGGAAGGTTGAGAATCACTGCTCTAGACCCAATTGTTTCTGAAATATTTTGCTTGAGAAAAACTGACATTGGCCCATTTCGTTTGGAGTTATGAAACTGTGCCCATAATGAGTCAATTAGGTTATGATTAAAATGATGGTTTTCAAATTTTTTTCTTTCCATTCACTTACCTCCTTAAGTAATCCCTTACTAATCACAGAGGACTATGGCACAGGGATTGCTTAAGATGGAATGCAAGTTTAGGGGGACACTGATGCACTGTCCACAAAAAGGTTCCTTCAATAGAAGGACCCATGCAGGCAGCGGGCTGTCGATGGCTCAAGGCGAGGAATCCACGCAGCCTGTGGGCTGCTGGGGTCTGCGGTCAAGGGACTCGCTGTAGGCTGAGAACCCCTGGAGACTGGCTGAAGGGGTACCAGGAATCAGAACCGGGATGTGAGGGGCTACCGAGGGCACTGAAGGGTTCCTGATTGAGTCGGAGGTTCGGACCTGGAGCTCGGGTTGCCGATGGTTTGGACTGGACTCTGTGTGGCTGCGGGGGCTGTGGGAGTGCTGGAGACAAATCCACAGATACTCAGTGACTCTGGGGGGAAACTCTCTTGCTTCTCTAAGAGGCACTTCAGGCAATTTCTGCGGATGGTAAATTTATCTGCCTTACAGCAGGCAAAAGGCAATTTCATGTCATAATGACTCTTTTTATTACATGACAATACATTTAATATTGAAGTTACATCACATTATTTCTCAAAATCAAACTTTGTAGGTTGCAGGTGCAACCGATTTTAATATCCCCAGAAAACACAATAATATCTGGAGACTATCAAGAGCAATAAAAAGCAGTTGGCTGCTTTATAATAAATACAGGGTCAAACAAATATCTGTAATGGAGAAATTTTCTCCAAACCCGTCCTCCCATCATTGTGGCTTCTCTTTGGAAACAATTGGGGAGCAAACTACAATGGGTAGGGGGTTAGGACGTCTTGCACACTTGCCAAGTAGCATTGTGAGGAACCCATTATTTGGCAGTAGCAGGTGGTTGGTGTCAACTGTCATTGAGGGTCTCCGGATAGGTTGAAAATCTCTGCTCCAGCATTCGGTGGACTGGCAATGTTTTGAATCTGCAGCTTGGATCCATATATGTGGACTCATTCAAACCAAGAGCTAATGAAGATCTAAAATTAGCAATAACTGTACCATCTTCAGGCTAATTAACCTTCCAGTGCCACTTTTATGATCTCAGAAGACAGCATTTCCAACTAATGGAGGCTAGGTTTATGGACCATTCTTAGAACCCTTGTGGAACTTGGGGCGTGTCGGTCAGGTCCCAAGGTTGCTAGACGAGAGATTTCAAACTGAATTATGTAAAATTTCTCATGTTGCAGTTACAGGTTTTGGCCAGTGGTGTCACTGTGTAACCACTGTTGCCCAAATGCACAACGCAAACTCTCAACTTTTTTTCTGAGCAAAGTTAAATGAATGATAAACCTTGGGAGGACGTGCTGGAGAGGGTGAAAATTCACCTGTTTTATTCAAAACACAAACACAAGATCTATCCTCGGAACGGATCTGAAAGCAACTTGATCAGGAGCTTTTCTTTCCTCTGCAATAATGAAATGCAGATTTTGGGACATTGCAATCAGTGCCTGGCCGGATTCTGAAGCACCAGGTGTAACAGTGGTCCCAGCATTCACTGAACCCAACCTGTGACAGAGTCAAGTCTAAAAGGGTTCTATTGAAAAGCACTGCTTTTGAAGCAACAATCTGCAAATATAAAACTTTTTTTAAGAATTAAAAAAGGGGGCATATTGGGGGAAAGAAGAGATAGATGGCAGCAGGTAGCTTCCCAGCTCAAAACCATTACCAAAATCAAAACCATATGTCCATTCCAGGTACAAGAAATTGAAGTTCATTGCTATCCAGTGTTTTATTCATTATGACTAGAATTCTTTTTCTTCATCATCAGGTCATCGATCAGTCTTCCCATCAGACACCACTGGGAGCTTTATTGCCAATTGTATGCACTAGATTCTTCATTAACATCAGCTGCCCCAATTTCGCCCTGCATTGGGCCGGGGGGAGAAAGCATGGGTGGGGGGGGGAGGGGAATTTGAAATCAATGAGCGGACAGAGACTTGGTCATTTTCTCAAGGAGATACTGATTGGTTCCTGTAGCAGGCTGCATCTCAAAGCATCTGCTCATCATGTCAAGTACTTAACTGCCAAGACCATAATGGTGCAGGTTACAACCATTCCAACGATCATGATGAACTTGTCCTGGAAAGCCCGTTTCTCAATCAGACGCATCACTGTATTTGACATTCCCAACATATTTGCCACATCTAGGACCTTCTTTTGTGCGCCCTGCAGTGAAAGAATACAGTTGTTAGACTATTTTCAATCATTTGAAATGTCTTCGATGAACAGCTCAGTTCATCTTGCAGCATTGGTTCAAAGCAGAAATTTCTAGACATTCTACTCGATATTTATTATTCAGCATACAGTAAAAAAAAATCCAATTTATTTGTCTGTGGAACATTCCCAAGAATAAGTGTCTGACAGTAGCAGCAGTGGCTGAACAGTATACCCATAGCAGGACAAGTTTTCACTATAAATGTGAATACAATAACTTAGAACAAGGACAGAAGGCAGGAACAGATCAACTTATTTACAACCTAGTTCCAATTGAAGACTATATTTAATCTTGACTCCAACATTACAAGAGTGACCATTAGCCACACATATACACCAGACATGGTTCCATGCTTCAAACGACCATCTTGCCCAAAGTAAATTCCACTATCTGGGGAGATTCAGCTAACCCGCCAGGCCTCCCTGTTATGACAAGAGGTCATAGTAAAAAAAAAAACACCACAGAAATGCTGGAGGAATCGCAATCATAATCACATTCTCTGCAGACTATTGTTTCACTGGGTACAGTAAAAGCCAAGCTTGCACTTGTCAAAGTACTGATCTAATTGTGCTTCCAGGTATCCCAGTGAGCGAAACCCGGAGAACCAGGTACTATTCTGACTTTGCGCTGTCTGTGTGGAGTCTGCATGTTCTCCCTGTGACCACAAAGGTCTCCTTGGATTGCTCCCGCTTTTTCTCACATCCCAAAAAAGTGTGGATCAAGCATCTGATAGAATGCAAGGGGATTAATGTCAGATTAGCACAAAGCGTTGAGGACCAGTACAGTCTCAGTGGGCTCTACATATTCGAGTCAATAGCAAACCCACATTGATGGCCTTATCTAAGGATTGTGTTTGCTGAATTATTGCATAGTCGATTCTGGAACATGACTGACTGAAAAGAAAGAAATGCTATTTGATGGTCAGGGAGGTGTGAAGATGCTGAGTTCTGGCTATATCACGAATTGCAGGACGATATCTTTTTGACAGGATGGTTGATGCTCCTCGATGCCATGAGATGAAATTAAATCATGGAGCACACAACTTTAAAAATCTTGTACAATCATTTTTGAATAGACACTAACAATAAGATTGCCTGCTTAATCACTTGATTTCGAATTAAGATTTGATAAAGTCATATTTCCTTATTTTACCAAAATTGCATTCAATTAATTACCTTCTATTAGTTTGTAAAGTCAGGATTCAATTTTGCATTTCAATACATGAAATGCTTCAATAAATGCGGTCCTTCACATCTATTTGATTGCTTGAGTTATCAGTAGAATCACATTATATTACAACGTCATTAAGTAAATCAATTTGCAGACTTCCTGCTGTTAAAACTAATTTTGGCAAATCTTCATTCACTCTTGCTAAGGTTCAATTATGCAACTCTATATCCATCAAATAAATTATCTTCAAATCTGCATTTATTTAAACCAAACAAAACTCCCAATGTTTCCCACAGTAAGAAAGTACAATCATGGGTTGGCATAAATTATATCTTACAGATCCAGGTTCTTCGCAAAAGGACAAGTTTATAAGAGCAAAGGGGGTTTTCAACTCTCGTCACTAAAGTTAGTGGGTTAACACTTGAAATGAGAAAATTGTGGAAAAAGATTACTATCACCACTCTAGGTATGTCCTAATGAAACAAATCACGAGCTCTACAGAATACATCTAGTTGATATGAAGCAGTTATTAATAAATCTCAGTGGTATTTGAGGTTTTTCATTTAGTGTCACCAGCGACCTGGGTTTGAACCAAGCGTCGACTGTAAGGAGTTTGTATGTTTGCCGTGTGTTTCATTCAAGTGCTCCGGTTTCCTCTCACCCTTCAAAAATATACGGGGGGGTTGTAGGTTAATTGGACAGCATGAGTATCAATGGCTGGAATCTTTTTTTAAATTCCATTCTATCAGTTTCAAGATATTCATGGAAAAAGATTGGACTGATCCTCAAATTAAATTCCTAAATTGATGTGTGGCTCATTTTGATGGCATCAGACATGAACTCTCAAAAGTTAGAAGAATAAGACAGGAAAGGAATGAATGGAATAGATAAGGTAGAGGCTGGAAAGTTGTAACTAGGCTGCATGGGCTGCAAGGACCTGTTACCGTGCTGTGTGTATAAATTTAAATGTATACAATTTATTATTTTCCTTTATGCCCACAACTGAGTTTTAAAATGCCAAGAGTTGCAACAGAGCACAACTGTATTAGTAGAAATGAACAAGTGAAATGGTTATTATTTCCCAGTCATCAACATGCAAACCCATACACTTCTGGGGTAACAAAGAGACATAAGCAAGAGGAGCCACTGCCCCACTGCGTCCGAGACCCTGGTTCGATTCCGACCTCCACTGCTGTCTATGTTGAGTTTATACAATCTCCCTGTGACTGTAGGGGTTGCCCCTGAGAACTCCAGTTCTGTCCCACATCCCAAAGATGTGAAAGCTGATAGGTTAAAAGGGCACTGTAAATTTCCCCCGGCATGTACCTGAGTGGTAGCACTCAGGGGAAGTTGATGAAATCGTGGATAGAATTTTTAAAAATCCGGATTCATGTAATGTTGATTGTCGATATGGACTTGGAGGATAGAAAGGCCACTTCCATGCAGGGTCACTCAACATTTGTATGACTAACACGGTCCGTACCAGAACACACTATCCTCTCTACAGAATCCTTCTCCACAGATGTTCTCCTCCAGGAGGGTAAAGCTCACAAACACAAGGTGCATTTTTGGGTTCATAACATTTGCATATTTTCTCAATTCTACGCAGAAAGAAAAACAAAGTACTAGGAACACTGCACAGGGCAGGCAGCATTTGTGGAAAGAGTTAACTTTCAGGGCAATGACCCTTGAACAGAACATCAGATATCTTGTTCCACTATCTATGCACTAATGGAGCAGGACACACAATACATTCAAGATTTATCAACATAACTCATCCAAGTTCTTTAAAAAATCTACCTATTTGGTACATTTTGTATCATTTCACATTCACAATATAAACAGGAAGTATACTCCAGTGATCTGTCTAACACTATACTTCATTTGGAAGTTAAACAAATAACTGTAGATGCTCGAAATCCACATCCAAAACAAAAAAAAAACTGGAAACACTCAAACGGTGAGGCAGCATCTGTGGAAAGGGAAACAGTTAAATGTTTCAGGTCCAGGACTTTCATCAGTTAAACAGACACATCGCCAGCTGGTCTTGCTGTATCAGAGATCTTTCCTTTGTTCAGTCAATTCCTTCCTTGCTTTCTCTGCTTACCCAAGTTTAATTTGTTTTCTCCTTTCCTAGTTTTAGCGAGAGATGCTCTCCACAGATCCTGCCTTACCTGCTGAGTGTTTCCAGCATTTTCTGTTTACAATATATCAGTGACTCACTTGGAGCAACCATTGTTCTAGCAATTCGTATTTTCTTTAAGCAGGCAAAGTGACAATTATATCCAAAATTTCTCACTGACATCATTCAGTGACATAATTAGTAAAGAACAGTGGGCAGCATTCCAGCTAATGGCATCTCCTAAAATGTCTCTAATTAATAGTTTAAGATAATAATGAATAAACATCAATGAATAGTCAAGGGGAAATACAGTCATATAGGAGGGTACCAGAAAATTGGAAAACAGCCATGTAACTTCCTGGTTCAAAAAGGACAGAATACAGAAGGTAGGGAACTATAGGCCATTTGGTCTAACATCTATTGTTGGCAAGCTTCTAGAGTCAATAATCAAAGAGGAAATAACTGATCATTTAGGAAAGCTGAATCTAACCAAGCCTAGTTAAATGGTCTTATGGAAAGTATTTCATATTTGACAAATTTGCTTGAATTGTTTGAGGATGTGACAAGGAGAGTTGGTAGAGAGCAAACTGTAGATAGAGTGTATTTAAATTTCCAAAAGGCATTTGAGAAAGATACTGGAGCAGAGGCTAGTGCATAGATTAAGAGGACGTAAGTTAGTGTGGATTGAAAGCTAGCACACAAGAAAATTGTTTCAATGAATGGATCCTTTTCAAACTTAAGTGATGTAACTAGTGGAGGAACCAGAGCTCAGTGCTTCACCCCAATTGTTGGGCAGGAAAAATGAATTAAATGCAAGTTTACCAATGACACAAGAACATGTTGTGGTGAGGACATTGCAATTCTGCAACAGGGTGCATATAGCGTGATTGGGTAAAAGCTGGTAAATGGGGAAGTGAGAGGTCATGCAGTTCGGTAAGAGGATTCAAGAGGCAGACTGTTATCCAAAAGTAGAAGGAATTCACATGAGTTCATAGGGATCTCAGTGGTCGAGTGCATGAGCCACAAAATGCTTGCAGAGATCTCCAACTTTGAACTAAGGTGGTAAACAGAATGTGGATTTTTATTGTGAACAGTCTGGAGTTTAAGATTAGGGTTGCTTTATTGCAGTTATACAGGGGGTTAGCACAGCCACACGTGGAATATAATGCACAAATCTGGCCCCCTTACATAAAAATCCCCAAAGGGGATTTACCAAGCTAATCCCTGGGATGAGAGAGTTGTCCTGTAAAGAGAGGCTGGACCATCCAGGTCAGTTTAGAAGAGTGGGGAGGAACCTTATTCAAGCATTCAAGATCTCAAGTGAGATGACAGGGAGCCATGGAGAAGTTTTCTGCCATGGTAGAGTCTCAAACAAGGGGGACCAAGCTGCAAATTTACTGCAGGAATTTACTCTCTTGGGTGTGGAAACCCCAGAATTCTCTGCCCCAGTGTGGCGGAGAACCAGATCATTAGATTTATTTGTGGTGGCCTTGGATAAATATTTGAATGATCAAGGAATTATAGTGAACTGGGACAGAAGAGGGATTGAGGTCAGCAGAGATCATCAGTGGTCATCTTGAATGGGCTCTACCTTTTTTTTCTGTTAATTATAGCAAGTTTAATTACACTGGACAACGAACATTTTGCTTCTTGGCCTGCTGATCACAAAAATCTGCTTAAAATGTTCTTTTCACGGTGTTTTTTTTTAAAGACACAACCTATTTTTGTGATTTCCTGACATATTTTACTTCAAACACACAAAACCATGAAGTCCAATGTGTCTGAAAATTCATGTTCTGCACTTGCACTCCTTTCCAGGTAGTGACTGGTGGTGAAACATTTCACCAGGACATTGCAACCATGGGAAAGCGGTAAGCATCAACGCTGGTCGACTATTGTTGGACACTGACTAAAGAGGCACCAGATACTGAGTACAAACAAAAATGAGTGGAAATTTTTTTTTAGGTCAGCTGAACTAACGCAAGGAGTCAGCATCATTATTACAATTCAATGTGCTAAATTCAGTGAAAGTTCGTTTAATGTCTCTCCAACTTCCTAAGTGATGCAGCAAATCTGAAATTATTTTTGTGAAAAAATAGTTGTCCAGTGTTTAACAAACAAGTATAAAGTACAGATGCACAATATACTTGTTGCTGCCGCCAAGCAGGTTCACAAATGACACCAACTATAATGGCACAAATTATACTTATGGGTGGTTGATAGTGAGCACGGCCTCAGTGGGCCCTGCTGAATGACTATAATTCATTGATTTAAAGCTCAACAGAAGGAATCAATTCTGGTCATCCAAAGAGCACTGTCAGACCAAAGTGTCAGACCTGAGTTACCCATGAAACAGTTTGCTTTCTCGTAACTATTTAGTACAAAACACATTGCTAAATGGGCCACAGACTGGTTGTACTCAGTTCCAGGCATCTGAAATACAGGGTTGACTATAGCCAACCAAATCCATTCCTTCTGCATACTGGCACTCCATCCGACAGAGAATCCATTTTAACTGGCAATTGCCAAACGGATGACATTAACATCGACTTCTCCTGTTTCCATTAAACCCACTTCCCTTCTTCCCCGTCGCCTTTCCCCCAAACTCTCTCTCCCTTCACAGAGCCAAAATCAATTCTGACCTTTCCTCTATCATATCCAATTAACACCTTTTGTCTGTTGGTCCGACTTCCTCCCTTTGTTCCTGCTTTCTCTCTTCATTCAGATACCTTCCTGTTTTTTTTTGCTTATACCTAGAAGGCCAAAACTTCAGTTATATATCTTTACCTCCTATGGATACAGCAAGACTGGCTGAGTTCATCCAGCATTTCTATGTGTTTTTGCTAAACGGTCTGTTGCTTTGAATTAATATGGAATCAATAATCCGTAAGCAGGGAGAAAGGGGTTTTTGCAGAATATCCGTCGTTGAATGGATTCATGCAATGTAAATTTAAAAAGAACCAAGCTTTTAAGATGGGAAAAGGTGCAGTTTTCAGGGACTAAGTGGAAGATGACACCTCAGTGTTGATCTACAACGCTGACAGACACCTTAATATACATACTAATCAAATAGTTTTCCATAAAAACTTGCTGTCAAGCAAAGTGGAAAAAGGCAGCAAACAATTGCTCACATTCAAACACGATCAATTTTCAACTGAATCCCAATGGGAATAAACATCAGACACTAAATGACCAAGCAGAATGTAAAATCGACTATTTACATAAATTCAACAGACACCCAATTGTCATTATACTCTATCTGTTGTTTGTATAGTTTAGAGGTGAGATCATTTCTGAAGCTGTGTACACAGCCCAAGGACACAGATGTTTTCTATCTGGAGGAAGGCACATTGGAATGGATGGTTGGACCATAGTTGTGGGAAGCAAGCTCTGGTGATCAGTAGATAGCCTGGATCTGAACCATCCAATTAAAAAATAGCACCAAATCCAAAACATCTCTTCAGAAGAAGGGTGGGGTGAACACACTGTATACATTCTGGTTCTCATGCTATCGAGTGGAATAGTTCGGGCATATAAATTGGCAGGGATCTGCTGACCAGCTGTGCGAGTTTGGTGCAAGTGATCCTGCTTTCACTTAATTCTCAATTCCCTGATAGAAGCGGTCAGGGCTTGTGTTTCTTGCAGCTCCACTCTCTGCTCTTCAGTTCCCAGGGACCACACCTTAGATAAAGAGGCTAACATGTTTTCCACTGGCAGCTGACACAGCTAGAGCAGACAAGGAAACAAATTGAACTGAATGTTGAACAAACAAAAAAATAACCAGCCAAGTCACTTCCATGGAGCCACCTTTGCAATTGTAAGGAACATTTCACACACTATAATGGAAAGTTTTATAAAAAACAGACTTCAAATAATCTGTTATCTTTATAATCTGTAAAATGCCCATAACACAAGAACTGTAATTGAGCAGGTACATTGTTAAGAATCAAGGGGAAAGTTACATTTATTGATAAGTTTTTTCTGCAATCATTTTTAAATCTGTATGAAATGCCCTTATCATTGAGGTTGATAGAATGGGCGGAGCGACTTCTCAAAGTTTGACAATTTATAGCAAATCTTTCAATACTGGTTCCAAAATAACCATCGCTCAAGTGACAATTTATTCAGAAACTCTTACCCTATAAATTTTAAATCTTGTAAAATAGTCACCCAACTTTTAAAGTAATCTGATGTTTGGAAATTGCTCTTTCCACCAAATTCTGCCATAATTCTTTTAGATTTATGCTCTCCTTTTTCTCATGGGTTAATTATACTTAAGTCTTTGTCAGTTTTATGTAGCTGGGAAGTTGCAGCAAGACTTTCCATGCAACTAGAGAGAAGGTTCGCCAGCGGCTATACTTTTTGAGGAGTTTGAGCAGACTCTTGAAGACTTTTATATGCGTACCGTGGAGAGGATTCTGGCTGGTACGGAGATGCCAAAACTCAGGATAGGAAAACCTCCCAGAGGGTTGTTAACTTGGCCTGTGATACCACGGGCACCGGCTCCATCGAGGACATCTGCAAAATGTCTTAAGAAAGCAGCTTCTATCCTCAAGGACCCCCATCATCAAGGCCATGCCCTCTTCATTCTGCTACCATTGTGATAAAGGTCCAGGGGCCTGAAGACGAGCACTCCACGGCACAAGAACAGCTTCTTCTCCTCGGTCATTAGATTCCTAAATGATCAAAAGACACTGTCTTACTTTCACTGCTTTTCTTTTGTAAGGTGGTTAATATAAATATTTCCGCTGTGATACTGCTGCAAAACAACAAATTTCAAGACAAGTTCAAGAAAATAAATTCTGATTCTGTTTGCTGTATTCACAATAAACTCTTTATTCTTTTATTTGGTTGTTTGCTTTGATACATCATTGGGGAGAAACACAAGCCTGCAGATGTTGTGATTGTAGTAAAAATTGGCATTTCCGAAACACCGGTCATGTATCTTTACCTCCACCATTTCCGTGTTTTTAATGTATTGTTGGGGACTGTTACCAGAGGTTTAGAGATGACATCTGCCCATTCATGAATAGACAAGCACAATGTGAATCCATGCAGCAGCTTAAGACAATTGTTGAACATTAGAATTTATTGTCATGAACATGTTACAAAATTTGTTGTTTTGCAGAAGTGTTACATTTACCCCTCCATAAATCTTCATCCGCGAAGCCAAGCCAAAGAAAGACATTTCAAATATTCCTATAAATTACATTTCAAAAATAAGTAGTGCAAGAAAATGGAGAAAATGTGGTAGTGTTTGTGGTTCATTGTCCATTCAGGAATCTGATGGCGGGGGGAAGCAGCTGCCCTTGTGCCGCTGAGTGCTCATCTTCAAGCTCCTATAGCTTTTTCCCCCATGAATCAGAATTTATTGACATGAAGTTCAGTGGTAGCAGTGTGAAGAGGGCATGGCCAAGGTGATGGTGGTCCTTAGGAGAGAGGCTGCTTTAAGACTGCCTCTTGTAGAGGTCCTCGATGGAGTGAAGATTGTGCCCAAGATGGTGCAGGCCATCCTGTCCTGTGCATTGGCAACTCTATAACAGACAGAGATGAAATCAAAAGCAATGTTCTCCATGATGCACCTTAGAAATTTGAGAGTCAAGCCAAATCTCCTCAAACTCTTCACAAAGTCTAGTCGCTGGTGAGCCTTTTTAGCAATCGTATCGACATGGAGGTCCAAGGACAGATCCTCAGAGATGTTAACACGCAGGAATTTGAAGTTCTTGTCCCCTCTTCACCCTTTGATGAGGACTGATTTGTTTTCTCCTAATTTCCCCGGTCCACAATCAGCTCCTTGGCTTTGGTATCGTTGAGTGCAAGGTCGCTGTTACTCAGTTTTATTCAAAAGCACCACCAATTGAGGACTGTCGCTGAGCTGACTAAGATCGCAGATGAACCTACTGATCAGAGAGTTTGGAAATGATTGCTTATTATGAGAAATTGAAGTTAATCCTTAATATTTATCCCATTGATATTGTGAGGACTTTTGACCCAACTCAATGCAACAAAATAGGCAAAATAAAGAATGATAAATGCAACTGAATGTGAACGAGACCTGAAGGAGAGAAACCAACAGTCGTAATGCAAGGTAACATCATAAGGTAACTTCAGCCAACATCATAATGGACCCCCACTATCCTGATCACAACCTCTTCTCACTTCTACCTTTGAGAAAATGCAGAAGCCTGAAAAGCAGCACCTCTAGATTCATGAAAAGTTTCTTTCTAATAACTATCAGATCCTTGAACCTTCTGTTCCAATAATCGTGGACTGCTCCAGCAGCACCAAAAGGCTGGCTGCACTACTGCAAGTTAATTGTTTTGCTGTAGGATTAGTGTCAATATTTATTATCTATCTTATGTATTTATTGTCATTTTTTAATTCAATCAAGTTTACTAGAGAGGCTCCTTTTATTACAAAGTACCTGTGTGTATGTAAATTGTACAATGGACATGACAATAAACTGATCAAGAATCAGGAGGTGCACATTAACAATTGTAATCGTGGGTCTCTCGGATTTACATGCAGAGGGCACAAGGCAATTTAGTGGTATGGGTGGCCAGTTATCTAGGTTGGGACTTAAATGTCTGCAATAAATTTTCCACAGGGGCTCAGGCATCCTCCCACCATTCCAAACGTTACTGGGGGCTGTAAGTCAATTGGGTGTAATTGAGCAGCACGGACTTGTGGGCCAAAAAGGTCTGTTTCTGTGCTGAATGTCTAAATTTAAATTTAACTTTGCTCCTCTAAAACCCTGCCATCCAAAGGAGCAGACTGCCCCTAACATTAGCATCGAAGTAACGGGATGGACCACAGGTACGAGCCCTTCCATTACCCAACTTTGAGGGGATGAGACCGAGGGGAAGTGGGAGGGGGAGAAGCGACAAAGTGCCATAGTGGTGGTAATTGTGTAAATAGAATTGAATGTAACAATTCACAGTGACGTGAATGCATGGATATGAAACTATGGGTGGGAACAGAGGTTAAACGATTTTCCTTTTGTAAATATGTCCAATTTTGGTTTTTTTAAAATTGCACATAAAAGTTGGCACTTCCACCAATCCTCAATCATGCCCAAGTGGGACAAATACATGACTCCCCATTTCACAGGACATGTTCACTCAAGCAAAATAAAATCCTTACTCATTTGTCATCCTGAACCATTTGATTGAAGTCATCAACTTCCAGCAACATTGCAGAAACTGTTTAAACACAGGCCAGGGGCAAATGCAGAACATTGTGAATATCAGTGTATCAATCCACTTCCACCCAGCATGAAGTAGTTCGCAAATCCTCAAGTATAGATCTAGGACAGTGAAATTAAATGAGACAATAACTTCAGCTCCCAACTGACACCACACACCTTTGCTCTTGATTTCTAATAAAGAGAGGTGGCACCTCAGCATTTTTGTAGAGCCTGGAGCTAAAATTGTATTCTACGTATTCAATGCATTTAATAACATACAGGAGTCTTGCTTTGTCTCGAGTGTGTCAGCTCATATACCTTCTCCATTGTTCATATGATGGAACAATTTATTAACAAAAAGCCCGGCAAACTCAATGCCCTTTATAATGACTGCAACCCTCTTGTATCAGACCAGGTGACCTACATCCAAGGCTATTTCCATTTTTTTTTTCAATTTAATTTTATTCGTTCCCTTAATTAGCTGGCTCAGCTTCTGAAGTAGAAATTAGATTGTGTGGTGCTATTTTATTAAATGCTAAATGAACCAAAACCAATCCTGCCTGGAGTGAATTGTCTCATCTCCGAATGAAACGCAGCAAGTACAAAGTGGATCAAACACTTCTGATTTGTAGGATGTACAATCGCACCCACATCAACATAACTGGAGCCTAAAGTTTCACACAACAATCATCCAGGAAGGATCAATTTGAAATTCTGGACTAACCCCATTTGCCCCTATTTTGTCCATATCCCTCTAAGCCAGTGATTCTCAACCTTTTTCTTCCTACCCACATCCCGTAGGTGCACTGTTGTTAGGAAGGGACTGATTAAGGTGGTACGTGAGAGGAAAAAGGTCGAACACGACGACTTTGCCAGAAATCCATCCAAACAACTTTTGAAGGTGCTATGTGCCCACTCTACATTTTCCTCTTGCTCCTCATTCCAGATACTGACCACCCTCTTGAGTGGAACAAAATTGCCCCAGGTTCATCATAAATCGTTCCCCTCTCACCTTAAATCTAGGTCATCTAGTTCATGAATCATCTACCTTGGGAAAAAGACTGTGAGAAATCACTTTATCCATGACCCCTCATGATTTTGTAAACCTTTTTAAGGTCATGCCTCAGCCTCCATTGCTCTAAGGAACAAAGACCCTGCATACCCAAACTCCTCCTATAACTTGAGCCCTCCAGTCCCAGTAACATCCAGGTGAACCTCCTCTGCACCCCTTCCAATTGATTGATGCCCTTCCTAAAACAGGGTACCAAATCCGCACAGAATACTTGAAGTGTGCTCTCACCAACATTTTGTATGCTGAACCATGTTTGACTCTATACCCTGCCCAATGAAGGTTAGTGTGCCAAACTCCTTCCTTACCACCTTGCCCATCTGAATTGCCACTTTCAAGGACTTATGCACCCCCTCCCTCTTTTACAGCACTCTCCAGGACCCGACCATCAACTGTGCAAGTCCTATCCTAGTTTGACTTACCAAAGTTCAACACTTGTCAGACTTAAATTCCATTTGCCACTCTTTGGACCACCTACCCAACTGATCTAGGCCCTGCTGTAAGCTTAGAAATCGTTCCTCAATTTCCACTAGACCACCAATATTGGTGGCATTCATAAATTTACTCATCTGAACAAGTAGAAGAAAATTACTTCTCACTGGAATGTGGCTCATATTGACATACAAGATCATAACAATTCACTTGACATCGATTCACTACTCATGGATTCACTAATGGTGCCTCAGGTAGGTTACTTGGCAGACAAGACCTCACTCCTGATGTAGTAGCTACTCTCAGAAACTCAGGGAGCTCTCTCTCACGGAGTGCGATACTGCCATCAGGCTGATATAGGAGCATGCCTTTCAGGTCTTAAGGCTTTCAAATGATTTCTGTACACCACTGTGTCAGCAGTTTTATAGATTGAATCTGGTGCTGTTGGGTACAGAGGGGTCAGTTTTGAAGCTTCTTTCGAGCCCAAAACTAATTTAATCTCAATTCCAACTGGGTTTTGATCAGAAATAAACCACAGAATGTTAGAAACAGGCAGCATCTATGGAAAGAGATACAGAATTAATGTTTCAGATCATTCGTCGAAGCTGGAAAAAAACATTTGCTGTTCTGATAAACTTTACCTAATTCAGTCTCCCTCTCTCGTTCTCTCTCCACAAACGCTGCTTGAGTATTCCCATCATTGTATTTGCTTCAGATTTTCAGTATCTCCAGATTTGTTTTCTTTTCATTGTTTTTTTTATATACTAGTTTTTTCTTTTATTTTGAGGTGGACCCGAATTGACACAAGCACAAAGGACATGCACTGATAAATGGTGGAACTCCAATTACACTGGACAATGAAAATTTTGCTTCCTGAACACTTGGGTGCACTTTATGGATTTTGGACTGTTGATCACGAATAAAATTTTCCTATCATGCGATTTTTTTTTTTTAAAAATATGATCTCCCATCATATTTTACATCAACTAGTATACTGGCCACAAAGCAAGCCAGTTCAGTCAGTACACCCAGTGCAGGTGCTACACAAATGTTGTCTTAGGCATGGAAAGCATTTAAGATGTTAAGAATTTTCTTGACAACTATAGAGCACCAAACTACATCCAGCTGATTGACAACATATTTCAAGCAGACAAAACCATGAAGTGAAGCACGTCACTGAAAATTCATCTTCTGCATTCACACTTGGACTTAATCCCGGCTGATCTTGGTGCAGTCAGTGACGAACACGGTGAAAGGTTTCACCAGGACACTGCGACCATGGAAAAGCAATAATGGGGCAACTGGAATCCATCAATGCTGGCCAACTATTGTTGGACATGACTCAAGAGGCATCAGATACGGAGTACAAGTGAAAATCACCAGCAAAACATTTTTAGGTCAGTTGTACTAACACAATGTGTCAGTATCATTAAGGATTAAACATGCTACATTCAATAAAAGTTCATTTATTGTTTCTCTAACTGATAGAGCAAATCTGAAATTATCTATACGTTCATCTTGAAGTTGTCTATTACAATCCCCATTTTTTTTCAGGAAGGAAACCTTTTGTAAAAATTAGATTGTCTGGTGTCATTAGGCAAGTTATTGGCGTGTGACATCTCATTTTTTGGCACCTTCACACATTCTTCCCATTTTATAACTCTGTATTTCATTGTTCCTTAGCGATTATTTCAGTGTTGGGAACTTTATTTAAAAAAGAGCCTGATTCATTCTTTGCTAAAATTACTTTGATTAATGGCGACTATCTTTGAAAGTACCTTCCTTCAATGTCGAGAACTTTATTATGAAGAAGGGCTACAAGCTCTGGCCACACAACGTGACACCAACAACAAAACATGCCATTTCACAGTGTAAAACAACCCAAGGCACTTCACAGAAGGAATTATTAAACAAAACCTGACACTGAGCTAAACAAGGAACTATTTGGGCAGCCAGACAAAAGATTGATCAAAGAAGTAGGTTTTAAAGAATATCTTAAAAAGAGCAGCAGAGACGTTTTGGGAGAGAATAATTGAGCTTGAAGCTCCAACACCCAACACTGAACTATCACCTCTGCAGCAAAGGAAACCAGGACTGTGAAAGAAGCCAGTATTGATGAAGAGGGTTCTTGAAGGGTTTTGGAATGAGTGAAGTTACAGGAAAAGTGAGAGGTATCAAAGTCATGGAGCCCAGTCATAGGCCCTTCGGGCCACAATGACTATAAAGCACTCATTTACAATAATGCAACACGGAGCCCATTCCGTCGGCGGGGTGGTTAACGTAGCATTTAGCGCAATGACTTAACAGCACCAGCGACATAGTGCGAGGCTGGCATTGTCTGTAAGAAGACTGTACATTCTCCTTGTGTCTGCATGGGATTATATTCCTGCGCCTACTTTTCAAAAGTGCACAGGGATTGTAGGTTAATTGATGTATTTGGGTGGCACAGGTTCGTGGGCCAGAAGGGCCCATCACCATGCTGTATGCCTCAATTTAATTGCCATCAATTCCTTTGTGGGCTTTATCACTCACTTACAAACACCTGGAGCAAGTTTCCCTCCGACCTGCATGCCTTTGGGATGTGAGATTGGAGCACCTGAATTAAATCCACCTGTCACAGGAAAGACATTCAAACATCACACAGACATCAGGATTAAACGGGGGTTGCTGGAGCTATAAGGCAACATATCTGCTGGCTATGCCACTTTACCACCCAGTGAGGCAGTGGCATTCAACAAATCCACTCAGACAATCTTATCTGCTGCTTTGACTTTAAAATGAGACTGCTCCTCCAACATCAGACTTTAAAGCAACACTCAATCAGAGACCCATTTCAGGACACTTACTTGCATATCCTTTCTGAGTGAATATTATTTTTTTCTGTATTTGCACTCTGTTTACATTTCTTTCTTTGCTTACATTCTTTTGCATACATATCTTTCTACTTTAGTACAGTTTTCAGTTACCGATAAGTAGAAATTCTACTTGCCTGCAGGAAAAAGAATCTCTGGTTATAATGCAATGTCATGTACTGTGTGTACACTGACAATTAATTTGAACTTTAATTTTTGGGTTTCAATATCTACAATTTATCAACTTGTTGCTGGATTCCTACGTTGATCACAAAATGAACTCCTAGATTTGCTATTTGCTCAACAGAGCTTTGGTCTTTTGTGTGGTACTGGTACAATCCAACCGACAAGATGCCGAGGGACGTAGAGAGATTTCCTCTTATGGGAGACACTAGAACTAGGGATCATGGTTTAAAAGTAAGGGGTTGGCCATTTAAGCAGAGAGAGATGAAACATCATTTTTCCTCTCAGTAGCTCATGAGACTTGGGGATTATCTTTCTGAAAGGGTGGTGGAAGCAGAGGATTTCAGTAGCTGCAAGGCAAGTAACAGAGATACAGCACAGAAACATGCCCTTCAACCAATCCATTGACACCAATCCTACATTAATCAATTTTTGATTCTCCCACATTCTCAATTCCTCCCAGGTTCTACCTACTAACCAAGAGCAAATTACAGCAGCCAATCGACTTGCCAACCCACACTTTTTTTGGTACGCAGGAGGAAACAGACACCATGACAGGGAGAACATGCAAACTCCACACAAGCAGCAACCGAGGTTAGAATTGAACCTCGGCATCGACGTTGGGAGCAGCAGTTCTACCTGATGTACCACTGTGCTGATAAATACTTGAGTGGTGTGATTCATATGTTTTTGCATCAGCTCAATTACTTATTGGAAATAGTGGCATTACAAGAGAAATGGGAACATGTCAGCTTCAAAATGAAGGAAACTGGGGCATGTGACAGCATAGCAGATTTCATTCCACGTCCGAACCACTGTGGAAATCATTTTGAATTTGAACAATAGTATCCAGTCACATGTTTTTTCAAAAAAAATATGCATTGGCAAGAAGAATTTTTCTATGAGGGTAAGAAACATGTTGTAGCAAGAAACTCCATGATT
Organism: Narcine bancroftii; assembly: GCF_036971445.1. Classification (NCBI taxonomy): domain Eukaryota; kingdom Metazoa; phylum Chordata; class Chondrichthyes; order Torpediniformes; family Narcinidae; genus Narcine; species Narcine bancroftii. The sequence continues at coordinate 97,402,773 of NC_091480.1, read as the reverse complement.
ACATCTTAAGTTTTACAGAATGTACATCTCAATATCTTGACCTGGGACAAGCACATCAGAGCTTCTACTTACTGAGAAGACTAAGGAAGCTCAGCATGAATCCCCCCTCCCCACCCACCCTGTCCATCAATTACTTCCCCAGGTGCACCATTGAAAACATTCTTCCTGGATGCAGCATTTGGATGCTCACGATTCAGAGGTCGTGTACACAAACTTCATTTCCCGACATCTCCCCCTGCCTCGGAAAGGCAAGACGACATACTGAAAAACTCAGAGTACAGACACACTCTTTTCACTCCTTCCATACGGGAGAGGACTTAAGTGTGAAAGCACACTCCAATAGGCTGAAAGACAGAGTCTTCCCCGCAGGCATCAGGCTCCTGAATGAATGCCATAACGGTGGTCTTATTCTGCCCTTTCTTTATATCTTCCTTTTCATTGGTAATCCCACACTGTGTCAACAGCAATTTGCAATGGTTGAAATAACCCGCTGGCCTGGTTTCTTGTGATGAATAAACTTAAAAATTTCAGATGGGCATGATTGGCTGCAAGACACTTTGATACACCATGAAGCACAGACTAGAGTTGAAGAATAAGTGAACACCAAGACAATAAAGGCAGATTATATGCAAATAAGGAATCCACGACCATGTATCAAATAAGTGGAATAGTGGAGAAGACAGGCCCTATTGTGGTGAATTTCTTTGGCTTGGCTTCGCGGACGAAGATTTATGGAGGGGGTAAAAGTTCACGTCAGCTGCAGGCTCGATTGTGGCTGACAAGTCCGATGCGGGACAGGCAGACACGGTTGCAGCGGTTGCAGGGGAAAATTGGTGGGTTGGGGTTGGGTGTTGGGTTTTTCCTCCTTTGTCTTTTGTCAGTGAGGTGGGCTCTGCGGTCTTCTTCAAAGGAGGTTGCTGCCCGCCGAACTGTGAGGCGCCAAGATGCACGGTTTGAGGTGAATTTACTGTATATGTAAATACTGTACATGGAAAAAGAGCAACTTCTTGTGGGATCCAGCTTTCATTTCAATAGAACAAGAACATTCCATTGTAAGGTGGCACGGACAGAGAAGGAGTTAGCACAACGCTATTACAGCAAAAGCTACCCAGGTTCTAGTCTGGCACTGTGTTCAAGGAGTCTGTACGTTCTCCCCGTGTCTACGTGGGTTTCCTCTGGTTTCCTCCTGCCCTCCAAAAGTGTATGGGATTTGTAAGCATATATATATGACCCATTCTCCACAGTATTCATGCCAATAAGTGACAATTCAAACAATATTAGTTGGTTTAGTCAGTTACAGGAGGATTTAGTCATTTATTTTGTCTAGTATGCTGTCTAATTAGAAGGATGGTGGGAAGCTGTGTTATTTGCAGTGGAGGAAACCAGAAGAATTTGTCCATTTCTCCAAATCTAAAACAATTATCTGTCAGACTGTGGCATTCTCCTCTACAAAAGGCAGATTTTCCAAAAAAATACAGAATTTTTTTAAAAAAAGCAAACCAGATGAGTCTCCTGTAATTTATGACTTGTAGTGGAGATTAATCACTTTTAGAAGTACTCTCTAGTAAAGTAAATAAAGGATGCAATATCTGTGAGGGAATTCGGCGCACGATTAGAAATGCTGGAAACACATAATTGTGTTCAAATATTTTCCTTTTTATTTATCAGGCTTCAAAGTATTTGCAGTTTCTTTCCTTTTATTTCTAACTAAATAATTAGTCCAAGTCTGTTTATGGCATTCAGAGAGTACTGTGGTTTTAATGTCAAAGATCCATGCTCCAGAACTCAGAACAACTCCAAGCCAAACAAGTCAAATAAAGTCAAAATACTGGCACATATCCAGCAAAAATGAAAAATTCCTGTCCACAAAAACAGGACATAACCAATCCAGTTGATTAGCATCAAATTAGTCTATTCTCAGTCACCAGTAAAATGATGCCAGTGTCATTGCGACAGTGTTTCCTGCTCACTGATGTTCAGTTTGGGTTTTGTCAGGACCAGTTGGCTCCAGGCTTGATTAATACTGTTGTCCAAACACAAGCCAAAAGGCAGAATCAATGGGGTTAGGTGAGAGTTACTGCCCTTGACATCAAAACATTTAAACAAATGTGTCCCCAAAAAATCTCTGTCAAAGAGAGGTCATTGGGCATTACAATAAAGAAAACTTGTGGTTGGAGGGACACGTGGCGGTGGTTGTTGGATCAATCGCACTCACCCCAGGACATCACCGGACTTAACTATCCTCATCCATGTCCTTTCTTGCTTTATCAGAGTTGTGGATGTTTGGTGATGATTAGCTTAATTCCATTTATAGTTCCTCACAAAATGAAGCAGAAAATCAATGCTTGCAAGACCTGAAATAGGCTATTCAGCCCATCGAGTCTGCCCCATCTTCTCCCCATAATTTTTGATGCCCTGACTAATCAAGAATCTATCAATCTCTGCCTTAAATACTATACACCCAATGACATGGCCTCCGCAACTACCGCAAGACCTAGACCAGTGGTTCTGAACCATTTTTTCCCCCATTCACATACCACCTTAAGTAATCCCCTACACAAAACGACGAAGTGAATAAAACAGTGCAAATATAGTAATTTTTAAAAAAAACTAGACAATGGGCATAGTAGAGACAAGTTGCAATATAATAGACTCTGGATATTAAAACCCTGGTAGCTTGAGTGAAAAAACTGCCATACAGTTCACAATCCATAGGAGCCTGAATGCTTCGACGCCTATGCCAATGGCAGGAGGAAGAAGTCTTCACATGATGATGTGTGTGGTTCCCCCACAGTGCTACACGGTGCACAATGAAAGAAATGCCTGCCATGGCAGAAGAGAGACTTGACAACCTCCTCAAGTGACCTCAACATCCGCCACAGGCCCCCACGATCTAAGAGAGCGCAACCTCCAGAATCCCTGAACTAGGCACACGATTCAGCCGGTCTGGACACCTCTGCAGAATGCGCCACGACACCCCCACCTCGATCACCAGCAATAAGCAATATTGAAGACTCGACAGCAGAGGCTCAGACCTCACAGCTTCTTCCCAAAGGGTTTGTTATTGTTTGGTGATTTCCATATTGCAATAATGTCTTGAGATGCTCTACCTTCCATTTTTCCCAATTATAAATTGTGCATGGCGCCTTACTTAAAAAGTTACAGTAGCACCAGGTCCAGAGAGGCTGCTGCGGGCTGCTGCCACACTCCCATCTTGGGCCAGGTAGCAGTAAGAGTAATCATTGGGGAAATAATATCTGTAATAAATAATGGATCAAAATAGTAGACACCATCTAGAAGCAGTTACTGAGGAAAGAGACGATGATGTGAAAGCCTATTCTGGTTGAAGTGGAAAGGAAACAAAACAAACTTGGGAAAAACTGAAACCCTGGAAGAGAAAGGCAGCAGAGTTTGGAATTAGCTTGTTCACAAAACTAGAAAGGTGAAGTTCCAGGTCTTGATGACAAGTTCACCAGGCAGAGGAGCTAGTAAAAAACCACACAGAAATGCTGGAGGAACTCAACTGGCCTCGCAGCATCCATAGGATGTAAATATACGTTTCCAACGTTTCGAGCCCGAACTCTTCAAGGTAAAAGCAAAAAGAAGGCAGGTGTCTGAATAAAGACTGGGGAGAGAAGGTGGGGGGGGGGGGGGAATGGGAGGGGGAGGAGTCCAGACCTATAGACAATAGGTATTATGGACGCTGTGCTGAGTTCCAACAGCATTTCTATGTGTTTTTACTACAATCAGAGCATCTGTCCTTCCTTTGGCTTGCTTCGTGGACGAAGATTTATGGAGGGGTAATGTCCACGTCAGCTGCAGGCTCGTTTGTGGCTGACAAGTCCGATGCGGGACAGGCAGACACGGTTGCAAGGGAAAATTGGTGGGTTGGGGTTGGGTGTTGGGTTTTTCCTCCTTTGTCTTTTGTCAGTGAGGTGGGCTCTGTGGTCTTCTTCAAAGAAGGTTGCTACCCGCCGAACTGTGAGGCGCCAAGATGCATGGTCTGAGGTGAGATCAGCCCACTGGCGGGGGGTCAATGGGGCAGGCACCAAGAGATTTCTTTAGGCAGTCCTTGTACCTCTTCTTTAGTGCACCTCTGTCTCGGTGGCCAGTGGAGAGCTCGCCATATAACACGATCTTGGGAAGGCAATGGACCTCCATTCTGGAGACGTGACCTACCCAGCGCAGTTGGATCTTCAGCAGCGTGGATTCGATGCTGTCGGCTTCTGCCATCTCGAGTACTTCGATGTTGGTGATGAAGTCGCTCCAATGAATGTTGAGGATGGAGCAGAGACAACGCCGATGGAAGCATTCTAGTTGCCGTAGGTGATGCCGGTAGATTCGGAGCCGAACAGGAGTGTGGGTATGACAACAGCTCTGTATACGCTAATCTTTGTGAGGTTTTTCAGTTGGTTGTTTTTCCAGACTCTTTTGTGTAGTCGCTATTTGTCTTGGCGAGTCTGTTGTCTATCTCGTTGTCCATGTTTCACCCCAGCAGAATAGCTAGAAACAGGCAACTTTAAATCTAATGGATAGAAGGATTCAGAATCTCATTTTGAGAGTCAACGATCAAAGTTGCATACATTCTGGTCAGCATCCATGGCCTGCGATTAGTCAATTAATTACTGTGATCTTTGTGCAGTGTTAACTGATCAAAGGTGCAGCAATTAGCCTCATCATTCTGCATACTGGCCACATGACTCGTGCCACGGGTTACTGATCAGGTGGTGTACTATGATTTCCATATTCCACGTCGAATAGCTTGACTCACATAGAAATAATTAACTTTTCAGTAAGGCATTGGAGATGTGCCAGCATCTATCCAACTGCACGTTCACCTGAGCCAGTAACAAAAGGAGGAATGAAGCAAACAGATGGTGAGAAGTCTCAGGAAAGTAAAACCACATTAAGACTGTGAACTTGTACGAAATGGGAAGCTGCAACACTTCAGAGGGGAAATAGAACAAGGTGCACATCATACAGTTGAGGTACAGTGGACAGCCTTGACTTATTCCAGCAGATCTGCTCTGAACTAGAGTATGGAAGATTAGTTAAGTGGTATTGAATAATTATTGAACAATACGAAGGAATATCAAGCTTATGGAAAGGAACTGATTATTTTCAATAAATGCTCATTTTAATCCCACACTTTCACAAAGTACAGTCTTTTAGTTTATTTTTATAAAGCAGTGACAAGCCACAATCTTTGTCTTCCCATTTGCTTTGAGATAATTTCTTTAGTTTAGATAATTTGATCGTTAGATAATTTCATCCTCACTATTCAACAATGATCACTAAATATACTCCAAAGGGTGTTACTTTATATTTGAGATGAATTCCACTCACTTTATTTAAACCTAAAATGACTGAGCAGAGATACTTGGCGAGTTTATTGCAGCAGAGCTTCAAGGAAAGGAGGTGTTGTGCACTACAACCTGCATCCGCTGAACTAGAGGGTTCAGATTGTATTTGCTGCTTTCAATTCCATGTGACTTTTTTTTAATTATACAAATCAAAGCATAGGCTACCATAATCTGCAGGACTGTCAAACATCCATAACTATTTCTTTAAAGGAGATAGGATATAAAGCAAGAGAATCAGTCAGGTCTTAAAATTCAAGAGAGGCTTCTGGCAATTGCTCTCATGTGAGATTTGCGCGTGTGACTTAAATTTTGTTAGATTAAAAACAATAATTCAATTTTTCTGTACCTCAAAAGAAAGACACATGAGAATCCACTGCAAGTCGCGTGTCTGGTACGTCAATGGACAATAGGGAAAATAAACACGATTGTGAATTGCAGAGGTGTTCGGTGATTTTTCATGTTTGATTTACATCTTTATGGTTATGTTAGACATTTTGTTAGCTCCATTTGGCACATGAAATGTTCATTTTTAAAAAAAGATGGAACATCCTAAAGAAAGCCTACCATCAGGTTAATATATACAGTTAATAATTAAACTGTAATTCTTCAGAAAGTAGAGTGAAAGACAAATTACAGACTGAAAAGCACGAGCTCTCAATCAGGCTTGAACTTTTAGATTAAAGGCAACAGCGATATAAAAAAAATGGCCCCAAGAAATAGATTAGCTCAAATTGCAGTCAGTTTTCATTCAATTATCAAGATAGATCTTATCCCTTTCACAAAGGAAATCCAATTATTAATTCTAACTATGATATCTGCGGGCCAGCGTGAAAATCTGAGATGTTATCTTCCCTTTGGTTATACATTCAAATAAAATGATTGTGCAGAGTTCACGCAGGAAGGAAGGAAGTCGGGCAAGCAATTACTCTGATCCAGTCATGTGCACCTTGTACCATTCTGTTATAAATGGAACATGCATAGGAGAGGTACCCAGCCCTCTTTCCCCGACATTTTTATACGGAAGTAAAGAAGTTATGTAGACAGAGCACATTCCCTTCCTGGGAGCTATTCTGATTTGATCAAGGACTTTAAAACACATCTTTCTCATAGATATCACAATACCACATCTTCTTCTACATTAACAAAAATCATTTACAGGATGTGAGAGTCCTCAAGGAAGGCCAATATTTATGGAGCATATACAAATGCCACGGTGACAAAGCTTCTTAAATTTCTGTAGTATGCATGGAGAAGATACTCTCAGAGTTCAGTTAATTAGAGAACTTTTCAACTTCATCAGTATTCTCTACTGGTTAGTTCATGTTCCATGTTGCCAGAGAATCACTTTAGTCTTACACGTGTGGCGGCGCACATTCTCATGGCGAACCGACCCCGCTTGTACCACCGCGTGGCGGGGCAGCCATGAGAAGATGGCGCCGTTGGGGGTCCTCCTTGCCTCATGGTTCAGGCAGTCATTATGACGTCACCTACAGACATTTGCTGCATTTGTTCCCATTGAAGGGTGGCTCACGCTGCCCTTAAGGGGGTGCACGCGGGATTTAAAATAAACAGTCGTTGAGAGCATCCAACGTGGTGGCTGTGAGTCTCTTTCATTGTAGCCTGCTGCTACACACATTCACATTTTTGCATAGATAACAAATATCAGGTGTGGCTAAAAACTTATAGATTGCAGTCAATTAAAACTGCAGCAAATTAAAGAACTTCACAAGCTGTTTGGCTTCCAAAATATTTTTGAAAAGTTGAATCCAAATCAACAGAATGGCCTACTATTTGCTCGGAAGGCAAACCAGAAAAAACATGCAGGTGACAGTTACCCTCTCGAGGTGACAACTACCTGTCACCTGGCCTCCAGCATGTTATATCAAAGTGAAGTAATCATCTTCCATCTCTCGTGTTTTTATGTGAACTCAAGGCAAGCAATAATAAACATCAACTCCAAGTGTGGGACAGCACAATGGTCAGAGCTACTGCCTTGCAGCTGCAGAGACCCCGATTCCTCACCTTGGGCTGCCTGGTGGAGTTTATAACTGAATGGGTTTCCCTCCAGCTCCTCCTTTGCTCTAGTTTCCCTCCACATGTCAAAGATGTGCTAGGCAGTAGGTTGATTTACAACTGTAAATTGCCCCAAGTCCAGGTGGTTGGCAGGAGACTCTAGAGGAGGAAGGAAGAGCTGATGGGGATGCCATGGTTAGTATAGATGAGAGTCATTGAGCCAAAGGGCTTGTTTCCTTACTGGACGACTCCATGACTCTTCAGACAAGAACATTTTGGGCAGATGCAATTTAGAATAGGGAGAACTAAGCTATCAAATTTTATTAACTTTTTACAATTTAGACATGCAGAATGGTAACAGGCTCTTTCGTCCCATGAACCAATGCTGGTCAATGACACCTAATTAGCCTACAACCTCTAAGTTTTGAACGGTGGGAGGAAACCGGAGCACCCGGAAGAAACCCGCACAGACACGGGGAGAACGTTCAAAATCCTGACAGATAGGGCAGGATTCAAACCCCAGTCCCAATTGCTGGCACTGTAACGGCATTGTGCTAACCGCTATGTTAACCGTGCCACCCTTCAATGGGAACAAATGCAGCAAATGTTTGTAGGTGACAAACAGGGAATCTGCAGATGGACTTAGTCACGTTGAGAGAATGGGCAAAGAACTGGTAGATGGAATACAAAGTAGGGAAGTGTATGATCAGAAGGAATAAAGTATTTTCTAAATTTTGAGATCATTCAGAAAACAGAGGTCCAAAAGAACTTGGAAGTCCCAATGCAGGATTCCCTAATGGTTGACTTGCAGGTTGAGTCGGTAGTAAGGAAGGTAAATGCAATGATCACGTTAATTTCAAGAGGACTAGGATATAAAAGCAAGGATGCAATGCAGAAGCTTTATAAGATGTTGGTCAGACCTCATTTGGAATATTGGGCATAGATTTGGGCCCCATTTCAGGAAGGATGTGCTGGTGTTGGTCCAGAGGAAGTTTATGAGAATGAGCCCGAGATTGAGATTAAGAACATTTGGTGGCTCAAGTATAAGGGGAGAACGCTTTGAAACCTACTGAATATTGTAAGGCTAGAAATGGTATTTCCTGATGGGGCAAAGTCTAGCACCAGATAGTTTGGTTGGTGCTTTATGAAGAGTGTTAACATCAATTAAACTCTCACCCTGGAAATAGAAAACAAAATAATAACTGGAGCACAATGTATTTTTTTTTTTAAAAACAAAAACAAATTCAATGTAATTGACCTGGTAAAATAAACAAGTACTTGAAGATCTTAATTTGAAAAAAAAAGTTTTGAAGTATATTTGAAAGATATTTGTGTGAAACCCCAAATCACCAAGGTTGGGTTTTTTTTTGAAAACAAAGAATTTAGACAACTTACAATCAAACATAACAGAAAAAGAAACAATCTTTTGTATATATTAAAAAAAAACCCAATCACCCTCCCACCCCTTCAGCCAGCCCCTTAAGGGGAGCCAAATATAAAGATAATACAGTAATTATAAAGAATATTTCAAAGAATTTCTAAATTCATATACTCCAAATAAAGAGACCACATTTTAACAAAAAATGAGTAGTTATTGTGCAAATTACATGTAATTTTTCCATAATACAATTTCTCAACTCATTCTTCTTCTTTGGCTTGGCTTCGCGGACGAAGATTTATGGAGGGGGTAAAAAGTCCACGTCAGCTGCAGGCTCGTTTGTGGCTGACCAGTCCGATGTGGGACAGGCAGACACGATTGCAGCGGTTGCAAGGGAAAATTGGTTGGTTGGGGTTGGGTGTTGGGTTTTTCCTCCTTTGCCTTTTGTCAGTGAGGTGGGCTCTGCGGTCTTCTTCAAATGAGGCGCCAAGATGCACGGTTTGAGGCGTTATCAGCCCACTGGCGGTGGTCAATGTGGCAGGCACCAAGAGATTTCTTTAGGCAGTCCTTGTACCTTTTCTTTGGTGCACCTCTGTCACGGTGGCCAGTGGAGAGCTCGCCATATAATACGATCTTGGGAAGGCGATGGTCCTCCATTCTGGAGACGTGACCCATCCAGCGCAGCTGGATCTTCAGCAGCGTGGACTCGATGCTGTCGACCTCTGCCATCTCGAGTACCTCGACGTTAGGGGTGTGAGCGCTCCAATGGATGTTGAGGATGGAGCGGAGACAACGCTGGTGGAAGCGTTCTAGGAGCCGTAGGTGGTGCCGGTAGAGGACCCATGATTCGGAGCCGAACAGGAGTGTGGGTATGACAACGGCTCTGTATACGCTTATCTTTGTGAGGTTTTTCAGTTGGTTGTTTTTCCAGACTCTTTTGTGTAGTCTTCCAAAGGCGCTATTTGCCTTGGCGAGTCTGTTGTCTATCTCATTGTCGATCCTTGCATCTGATGAAATGGTGCAGCCGAGATAGGTAAACTGGTTGACCGTTTTGAGTTTTGTGTGCCCGATGGAGATGTGGGGGGGCTGGTAGTCATGGTGGGGAGCTGGCTGATGGAGGACCTCAGTTTTCTTCAGGCTGACTTCCAGGCCAAACATTTTGGCAGTTTCCGCAAAGCAGGACGTCAAGCGCTGAAGAGCTGGCTCTGAATGGGCAACTAAAGCGGCATCATCTGCAAAGAGTAGTTCACGGACAAGTTTCTCTTGTGTCTTGGTGTGAGCTTGCAGGCGCCTCAGATTGAAGAGACTGCCATCCGTGCGGTACCGGATGTAAACAGCTCATTATGCCAGCATGTTATATTAACCTCCACATTATCCTTCCAAGTACCAGCTGCACATTTTCGTACTACAGATAACAGTAGACGTACAAATCCAATTTGAAATTTATCCAACCATAGTCCTTTCAAAGAAACCATATATCCCAACAAAAAGATTGATGAGTCTAATGGTAATTTAATCTTAAATAATTTTTCCAAAACCACTCTAATTCCTTCCCAAAATGGTTGTATTTCAAACAAGACCAAACAGCATGTAAAAAAGTTCCAGTACATAGTCCACATCTAAAACAAGAATCCGAGTTACTAAATCCATATTTTTTCAATTTCTCTGGAGTCAAATCTAACTGATGTAAAAAATTATAATTGACCATTCCATAATGAACATTTGTCACTTTAGTTACACTATCACATAAACTCCCAATTATCTTCCGGAAAAATATAGGTTAAATCACTTTCCCATTTAAGCCTACATTTCTCCCATTCCGGTTTATCCAGACTATCCTGTAACAATTGGTACATATCTGAAATATAACCTTTCTTAGGTACAAAAGAAATCAAAGACTCAAATTTCATCAACATGGGTAAATTCATCTCTTTACCATAATTATCTTTTATCAAAGCTCTGAGTTGATAATACACAAATAGAGAATTTACAGATATATCAAATTTCTCCCTCAATTGAATAAAAGAAAGAAATTGGCCTTCTTCAAAACAGTCCTGAATTATCTTTATGCCCTGAGAATTCCATCTCTCTAAATGATTATTAAACATTGAAAAAGGTATAAGCTGGTTATGATATAACGGGGTTTGAATTGGTAATTTACCCTTTGATCCTAAAACCCTATTTCTTTTAACCCATATCCTTAACAAATGTTTTAATACCAGCATATTACATTCCCGCAATAAACCCACATTCCATTTAAATATAAACTGATGTATCTCAACTTCAGATATGCAAGCCATTTCCACTTTTGCCCAACTCAGAGGTTGGTCCACATCCATCAATCTGCTAACAAATTTCAAGTGAGCCGCATCATAATAATTTTGAAAGTGAGGTCACTGCAATCCACCTAAAGCATATTTCCACGTAAGTTTATGTAAAGCTATTCGGCCTAATTTTCCCTTCCATAAAAACTCCCGCACTGCCCTATTCAAGTCCTGAAAAAAAACCCTTTGAAAGTAAACATAGTATAGACTGAAACAAATATTGAATTCGAGGAAAAATATTCATTTTAACACAATTTACTCAACCAATTAATGTTAACGACAAATCTTTCCATTTAATCAAATCAATTTTAATCCTTTTTAATAAAGGGACATAATTCAATTTATATAAAGACTGGTAGTCTGCGTTTACTACCACTCCCAAATATTTAATTCTATCTGACCACTTCAATTTTATAATACTTTATATTCTGAATAATCTCCATCCCCAACTGGCAATATTTCACTCTTATCCCAATTTCCTTTATATCCAGATAACTCCCCAAATTTTAACAGTCTTGTAAATATTTCAAAGACTGTTCTGGTTCTGTCAAATATACCACCACATCGTCCGCAAATAAATTAATCTTATATTCATCCTCCCCAATCTTCATTCCTTTAGTCTTATCATTCTGTCTTATTGTCTGAGCTAATGGTTCAATAGCCAATGCAAATAAGGCTGGTGACAATGGACAACCTTGTCGAGTCGAATGCGTTAAGTTAAATGGTAAGGAAATTTAACCATTTGTCACCACCCTAGCAGTTGGGTTTGTATATAAGGCCTTAACCCAGCCTATAAAATAAGGGCCAAATTAAACTTCTCTAAATCCTTAAACAAAAAGTTCCACTCGACCCTATCAAAGGCCTTTTCCGCATCCAGCACAACCACCATTGGATGGTTGGGTTGCTGTCTAAATGCATTGACTAATGTTATCAATCTAACATAATAACAGACGCATAACAAAATAACAGATGCATTTCTATTTTAAATAAAACCTGTTTGATCCTTATGTATCAACTGAGGTAAATATTTGGCAAGTCTATTCGCTAACACCTTCACTATAATTTTATAATCTACATTTAATAAAGAAATAGGTCCATACGAAGATACTTTCAATGGATCCCTATCTTTCTTAGGAATCACAGTAATTATAGCACTTGAACAAGATTCCAGTAACAACTGCTCCTCTGTTACTTGCTGCAACACATCTCCAAATATAAAGGATGAATCTTCATAAAATACCAAGGTTGGGTTTTTGCCATTTTCCACCTTGACAGTACAACAATGAGCAAATGTTTAAGAACATCAAGTGATGAGCAACAAGACTTAAATGTCTGTCAAAGTAAAATCAGATTTATCAGAACAACACATATCTAGAAATCGGTGTTCAGCAATGCTCAAAGAAGCACTTCAATCAACTGAAGCAAGAGATTGGGGAGATACAGAGGGATCAACAAAGTAACTACCTCTGGATGAAGATGAAGACGGCTGAAAATGGGGTTTTTAAACGTGGGTTAAACTCAACCATGACTGTTTAGGGAAGTCCAGTTACCTTCCTCCACCTGTGTGTGGTTTCATTATTCATCCATCTTGATGGGATGTAACAGGCCATGGTCGTTTGCTCTGGTCCTTTCATGGTTATTGTTATGGTCCATTCCTTCATCGTGTTTACATCTCATTCTTAGGCAAGCCTGTTTATAATCTAAGCATGATGCTCTATATTACATGAAAAGGAATTGGTTACCTGGCTTGAGTGATGTTAGAGTGTAGTTTCCCCAGTGCCGTAATTTAATAGATTGTGTTGGAATAAAATTCTCCTTGTGGCCCTTAGAAGCTATTGATACAGTCATGAACAATTGCATTAGCACAGGTAGATCAATGCGAACAAATAGGACTTTTGCCTTGCCCTCGTTTTCTAGAAACCTACCACAAGCCCCAGGCAGCCATGCCTCTTGGTGATGGACCAATTAGCCCTGGTGCTAATGCCTCACAGTTGACTAAAGAAGTCCCTACTGTGCCTTACTCCTCCTCAAAGCAGATTTTGTGCCCTTGCTGTCATGTAATGTTTAACATGGAGTGGCTTTAAACAGCACGTTAAAAGAGCTGAGGGTGTCTTGTGGTGTCTGAGCCCAAGAAGGTGGCACCCCTGCTCAGCTGCGGCCATGAAGGGTTGCAGTCATTGGGGAAGAACAATTCCCTGTGGAGAACGAGAAGCAGAGGAGACGACCACAGTGGCAGACCAGTGAGGTGCTCTGTGGCTGAAGGACATGCTCAGGCCTTGAGCTGTCGGCGACTTGTGGGCGAGGATCCACGCAGGCCATGGATTGCTGGTGAGAATAAAGGACTCTCTCGAGTGCTGGAGGCGAATCCACAAACACTCAGCGAGTCTGAGAAGACTCTCTTTTGCTTCTCGTTCTCTGACAGCAAGAGGTCCCAGGCACTGCTAAGGGAAAATCTTTGTCTGCTTTATGGCAGACTAAAGGCAATTTTGTGTAATACCTGTATGGCATTTATGTTTTATTACACTACAATATATAGTATCTGAGTGCTGATTATTAGCCACAGGTAAATGGCAACTAGCAGTCATTTATTTGACTCGACTTGAGCTGATGCCGTGAGGTTTGGAGACAATGCCAGAGTTCTCACGGTGATACAATATTTCCAATCAATCATCTCCCAATTTTTGCATGGATGCAAGTGTCAGTGAGTAGGATTTGGTTACTCTGGTCTTTACCAAATCAAATACTGAGTCTCGCATCACATGATGCATCTCATTTTATTCGTATTTCAATTTATATTCCCTTTATGAATCTCACTTTTAGAGGGAAGCCACATTGCTCTGGGTCTACCTTCCATCACCAGTGGGGTTTTATTCTACTTTGTGGAGATACTGTAAGGTACAGTACTTAAACAGAAGCTTCACGTTATTTCATTGTTACATTATTTTGTCAGTATTCGCTGCGCAAAGTTGAACTGGTCTTGATGCTTCAATATGAAACAGAGTTCTGAAGCCAGAGAGCAGCATCAAATCCAGATGCCAGCAAGTAATTACACCAATTGCCACTGGAGGAACATAAACAATATAGAAACCCACGAACCACTTGCCTCATTTATCTCACACCCGTATTAGTAACCTTAGTCAATGAAAGGAGACATTATCACGAAATAATTTGAGTAGGCTGGCGAAGGGAAGTTCAAAACAGAAGGGTTACAGACAACAGTGTCCTTTTAGAGATTAATAATATCCAACCTTGAGAATCATCCGCTGATCCCGCAGTCCAGTGAGAATAGAGGACCCGCTCCCCAGGAGATCATCCATTCCTTTGTGTGCATTGTGTAAAGAAGTGTTAAACTGCAAGGTCTCGTCTATTGCTATTGAGGTCTCAGCATCCTACACAAAAAACAGGAGGTCCCATTACCCATTCACATTCCTTTCAGAATCAGTAGACATTTTTACTGCTCAATACTTTTGAAACATTCACTTACTGTTCAAGGCACCTTTAAGTTTATCACGTAATTGTTTTGTTTTTAAAAACAGGACTAGTGCAGAAATATAGGATTAAAACACAAACTTTTAATTTCTGAGCCAGAACATTGATCACCTTCCCTCATCTGGGCTCCTATTTCTACATACACTATTTATCTGCCCCAACCGATGGATCACCAAATATTTGTAATTTTACAAGGTATATTATTTTTTATGTTAATTTTAGAGATAAAGCACAGTCCACGCCGCCCAGTACACAGAGACATTCCTTCCAGGCTGGAGTTCATGCTGAGGGATGTTCAGAGGCTTGATACAGCCAACATGAGGGTTTTGTGATGAAAGACCACAGTCTACAGTCCTCCTCTTATCGGGCATCGAGAGGCTGAGACCGAGAGGAAATCTCTCCACAAACAGAGGGGAGGAGAAGCAACAAGGTGCCACAGTGGTGATAATGGTGAAATTAGAAATCAGTGTAACAATGTACAGTCATGGGAATGTATGGATACAAACTAATCCTAATCTCTTTTGTAAATAATTTATTGTGAATAACTCTATTTTTGGTTTAAAAAAGTTATGACAGTCAGCTGGCATTATGAAAACGTTGAACTTCT
Organism: Narcine bancroftii; assembly: GCF_036971445.1. Taxonomy (NCBI): domain Eukaryota; kingdom Metazoa; phylum Chordata; class Chondrichthyes; order Torpediniformes; family Narcinidae; genus Narcine; species Narcine bancroftii. Next base: position 97,387,599 of record NC_091480.1, on the reverse strand, counting down.
ATGCTCTAGTGTTCAGTATTCCCCACAGCAGGGATAAAGATACCAAATTTGGTCATACTGTTCAATAGGTGAATCAGACAGGTTAAGATCTCCAATTTTCCATCACTAACTGCAGCAGGAAATGTACATTTCATTGGGCTTTGAGCAAAGACAGGACCAGGCTTGTACCTCTGCCCACCACCACCATCCAGGCTCATGTAAAAAGTATTCACTCAAATCAACACAAGAGGCCCAGGAGACAAAAAAAAAAGAAAAAATCCTCCCAAATGTGAAACCAAACCAGCTCAAGGACAAGTCTGATTTTTTTTTTCCTGTAGGAATGAAACCAAAATTTGATAAGGATGGCCTCTTTAAAGTTGCACACATTTCACGAGGTCTCGGATCTGAAAAAAAATTAAACCTAGTAATACTTTGATATTTACAGAAATAAAATGACAGGTTCAGGGTAATGAAAAGTATTTCCCCACACAACAATAAATTGCTCAGCTAGATAAGGGAGATTACAAGCATAAATGGCTTCTTAAGAGAGTCAGATTGGAGTCTACCTGGGAAGATATTTGCATAATATCAAATAGTACAAAGTTGTGAGTGCATCAACTCCCAGTTTTCTTCACACTAAATCAATGATTAGTTACTGGTGGGCACCTCAGTACTTTACACCAGCTATTCTCAATGGGGGTCCTACAGTCCAACTTGGGGGCCAGAGCGCATTTAAGGGGGGAGTGGCGTGGACTGAATTTTTTTTTAAAAGATATTTTACTTCGTCAGTAGGAGATAAATACTCAGAAGCTAACTAAAGTCGACTGCTTCAAAGGGAACAGGGCCCATAAACGTTGAGCAGTCCTAAATGAGGCCATAGCCAAAAATTGGCTGAGAATATCTGCTTTACTCTATCCAATAAGTTAACATAGTTTTCTTTAATTGGTGGGCAAAGTACCAGAAATTACAGCCTTTTGCATATAAAGGGATTGTATATTAAAAAGTGACCAACAACACTCTATTTGCACAATTGTTTTACCACAGAATACCTAAATACCCAAGTGGAGAATAGAGACCAAGTTTTACTAAAATTCTACCAGCCTTTACCTTTTAATTCTCATAGCCTCATTTTATCTTGACAACATTTTTCTCCTGGCACTTGGCAGCTTGTGAAATGAGATCCTGCACGTACGGACACAACTACTATGTTTTTGTATAGCCTGCACAGATCTGGAGGACACTCAAAGCTGCTGTACAAATGAAGCGTACCAGAGGGTACGTAAACTGGGCGACACGGACATATGTGCCAAAATCGCCTGTTACCATGCTGCTTGTCTAAAATAAAAAGTTGATAGCGTTGTTAAGAAAGTATTATGGCATGTTGACCTTCATTAACTGTGGGATCAAGTTGAAGAGCTGTGCATACAAGACCTTAGTTAGACCCCTCTTGGAATATTGAGTTCAATACTGTTCACCTCATTATAGGAAAGATATGGATGCTATAAAGAGGGTGCAGAGGAGATTTAGGAGAGTGGGTTATTAATTTTGGGGTGGCACAGTTAGCCTAGGGGTTAGCTTTATGTTTTTATGGCGCTAGCGTTCGGGACTGGGCTTTGAACCCCATGCTATCTGTAAAGAGGTTGTACATTCTCCCCACGTTTGCATGGGGGTTTCCTGGGGGCTTCATTTTCCTCCCACTGTTCAAAGTGTACTGGGGGTTGTAGGTTAATTGGGCAGCATGGACTCGTGGTCCAAAATGGCCTGTTATCATCCTGTATGTCTAAATTTTAAGAAAATAAAATTTAAAATCATCCTCATAACTCACAGCAGGTTTACTTCCTCGCACTGGAGAGATGATAAGTTGATATTTAAACCTGAATTTTAGAAAAAAAAGCAAAAGATATTCTGACATTAATCGAGCAATAATATAGCTTCTACAACTGATGACCGAATGATTCATGGCCCTGTCATTTTTACAGTGAAAGCAGCGATTGCTGTCTCCCTTACTGTTTGGCTTAAGTTCTGTAACTAAACAAAAAATGAAGTAAAGAGTCATGCATTCAGGAGATAGTTCACGCCATCAAAATAACAATGTTTGACAATTAAATGAGGTTGGGAAAGGCAGGATGGAAACACCACCCACCGAGTGGAAAGGAGGCATTCCCAGATTATGTTCCTCATAGGAGTCTGGGCGAACGTGTCCACAATGAGCTCACTGCTATTCTTTTGATCTCTTCTCACTGACCAAGCCTGCAACAATCATTCTCCCAGCTGGATAAACATTTTATCAATCTCACCCTGTTCTAAACAAGGGGACAGCAGTGCAGTGAATATCTGCACCCTTTTTTAAAGTGACCAGAGGTCCTCCATAACAAACAAAAGACTTTACAGCAAGGATGAGATGATGGTGAGCCAAACCAAGTACACCAAAACCCCTGGTATCTGGAATTCAAACAACCGGCAGCCTCAAGCAACCAGCAAAAATTAATTGAGGAAAATAATTTTTTTTTAAAATTAAAATAAATAATAAAATAAGAGGTAAAATATGCAAAAGTTTAAAATTGTAAAAGTAAATGTTCTTTGAAATCACTCATAAAACTTTGGTAAAGATGGGGCAAATATTTAGCCAGTAGAGTGCCTTGGGTCATGCTTTGCTTGGAGCAGCTGTTTGAATAAAGGTTGAATAAAGTTGTGTTTAAATAAAGTGGCATCACCCAGGATGAGGAGCTGATTGATGCTGTTCACCATTGGGGTGACTCACTTAAGGTGTCTCGTTATCTCTCCTATGTAAGAGTCGCCCTGGTCAGAGGCTTTATCTGCAAACTTGGTGGGGACTTAATTATGCATAATGTCTTTTGGGTAGCTCTGTGGGGGGAGTGGGGGGGACACCTGCGGATGCACCAATGGTTAAATATTTTCAAAGAATGTGTCTAAAAGTTTATATATTCATGCAAGTGAAGTTTGTTCAATGTAAGTACTATATAACATTTTTAACTTTAAAATTGCTTATTCTTGATGCAGGTATATTAGTTAGGCATTGTAAGAGTATCTTAATACATTTATCCAGCATCTATCAATCCCCATAGGTGCTGGATACCAGGGGTTTTACTGTATAACAATCTGGTAAACTTCCTTTGTATAGAATATTTACCAAGAATTTTGACACTGATTAGCTCATGCAGATTCTAAATATTAAATACTTAAACTCAGAGATATACAGCATGGAAACAGGCCGTTAGCCCGAGTCCTTGCCCATTTTTACACACGCCCTATTAACATCACCTCTTCCAAACGCATCCACTCGCCCATACATTAGGGTCAATTGTCAGTGCCAATTTATCTCCCAACCAGCCCTTATTTAAGATGGGGGATATAACCAGACCACTTTGTGGAAACCCATACAGTCACAGGGAGAAAAGACAAACATCACACACTCAGCGCTGGGGTCAGGATTGAAGCCAAGATGCAAGACAGCAGTTGCTCCTGCTGCACCACTATTCTTTGTCATTTTTTATTGCATTAAACAGAGCAAGGTGTTCTCAGTTTCAGACCCAGATGGAAATGTACTTTCACATCAGGACTATGAGCAGTTTTGTACACAGCCACTTTCAATGAGAGGCATCACATCAGTTTCAGACATGTGCTCTTCAAATTATTGTCTAATACCCTTTGAAAGGCACTTATTGAGTCTGTTTTGACTGATCTCACAAGCAGTTTGAATCACAATTACAATAACTGAATGCTTTCTCCCCCGCCCCCCATATCCTCCAGCTTTTCCTGTTTTTTTTATGTACATTGATCATTTGAATCACCTGATAATGGAAATAGCTTTCCACCATTTACCATCATAATCTTGAACACTTTATCAAATATGCTCCCAACTTCTTTGCCCAATGAGATCCTCTGCTTCTTCTCTCTTTGTCTTGTGGCTGAAAGCTCTTTACCCAAGAAACATTCATGCACATCCTTCCAAAGTATGCTCACCAGATTTGGACAAAATACTTCCATTCTGCCCCAACCAATGTTTTGTGCAGGTTCAATACAATGTCCCTGCTTTAATAGTAAATACGCCTATTAATGAATCGTAGGCGGTGTTCTCACCATCCTCCCAATGTGTCCTGCCATTTTCAAGGATGTGCATATGAACACCCAGATCCCTCTGTCACCATACACCCATTAGTTATATCTAGGTCATTTGGCTTTTATTTCTCCTCTTTATTCTGCCAGGGTGCATCAATTCATCCATCTCAGTATTAAATTTAATCTTCCCTGCACCTTCCTTTTCAACCTGCCAATGTCTTCCTAAATTCTTTTTCCATTCCGTTCAGTGTTTTAACTTTGAGTCAACTGCCTCTATGGAAATTTTACAAGTGTCTAGGCAAAGGTGCTCTCAGCACCTAATCCCCTCAGGAGCACCCTATTTACTATTCTGTGGTTTAAAAACCAACCATTGCCACTACTCTTCGCTTCTTATCCTTAGTTTAGCCCTATTTGCAGCCTATGATGCTATTGACAATTTAATTCTAAGAGCTTCACTTTTGCTAATCAACACTGTTTGAGACTTTATTCACTGCATTCTAAAAATCTGTGTTGACAACATCCACATGCTAACCATAGCAACATCAACCTTTTTTTTTAAAAAATTCAAAAGTTTACAAGTTAATCAAATGCAAAATGTATTATATAAATTGGCATTGACTCTGCTTTATTAACCTAAACTTCTCTCAGTTTCTATAGTTTCCCACAACCAAAGCAGAAGATGCAGGAAATACTCAAGACGTCATGCGACGCCAGTGGAAGGAAATACAATGAACATTTCAGGTATGAAAGAGAACAAGGAAAGAGAGAAAACAAGTTAGTTTCAGTAGTAAAGAATAAAGGGAAATAGTTCTCATAGAAACCAGACCAAATGAGTTAATAAAGCAATCAGAATCAGCTTATGCTACATTGTCTGTGTAATATGTTGTTAATAGCAAGGTTGTGAGAAATGCCTAGTAAGCCAGAATACATTAATAAAGAAAAACTGAGCCAAAAATGACAGCAGGAATCCAAATGATACTGAAAGAAAGAGTGAGTTACTCTACATTGGAGAATACAGTGGAGTCCGGAAAGCTACAAAACGCCCAGACAGAAGATGAGGTGCTTGTGTTGGGCCTTGCGATAACACAGAGGGCTCCAGCATAAGATCATGGTGGGGTGGAGAATTAAAGCGACAGGCAACCTAAAATATATTTACTCCTGTGGACTGAATGCAGATGCTCCAAAATTTGGGCATTCAATCAATGTTTGTTATTTTTCCACTGCAGAGACCATGTTTTCTAACAAAAGGTGGGCACTTTGCTTGTACAAGTGAATCACTGCTTCACCTGGAGGAACCAGGAGGGTTTCTCAAGGGAGGGAAAAGAATTGATGGCAGGAAGAAATTTGCTTGCACAAAATAGACAAAAGAAAGTGGCTAGTTGGAATAGAAGACCAAACCAGGGAATCACAATGTGAGTGATCCCTTTACAGCATTGGAAAGAAAAGGGATCCAGAGGCAGAATCCTAAAAGACGATCCACTGAATGTGGATGCTGTTATGGTGGAGAGCAAGGGCAGAATTTTAATCTTGCTCTGCCCTGAAGGAGACGGGTGAGAGCAGAGGTGCAACAAATAGGCAAGATGCAGTCAAAGGTTTGTTCCGTTGTGGTCAAGAGGAAGTCATAGTTTTGGAAAGAGGAAAACATAACAGAGACACAAGCACTGAAAAGCCACAGAACCATCTCAAACAGCCATTCTCAGCAAGGGCCCTAAGTTTAAGTAAAAGTCTTGTTTTCTTTTCCCCTTATGTAACATAAGGCTATTTTGTGTTATCGATAGAAGTAGGGATGAAAATTTGACTGCTTGCAGGGAAGGGGGCCCATGAACTTTGAGCAGAGTCCTAAGGTGGCCATACCCAAAAAAAAAGGTTGAAAATGGCTGATCTGGAGGTTTTGTTTTCTTACTTGCAGATTTCCTTTCCTCCCAGTTACCCACTATCTGCTCCACAGCAGTGGATGATGAGTGGTTGCCACATTAAACCAGAGCTAATCATGTCCCTCCTTCCTTACATGACAACCCCAGACTTGTATAATGGGTCAGAAACCCAAATACCACCATCACACATGGAAAATATTGTCATTCCAATGTCGGCCATCATCTACCATGAAATCTAGCCACCACCTTCACCGAGGCAGATTAAAGCCGCATTAATAAATCCTTACATTAGTTGTGAATGTGCGCGACAATAATTCCTCGCGCTCTCGGTCCTGTTGTTCACGTGTATAGCGGCGGTGCTGGAAATTCTTTAAAGCCGTTTGCAAGTGCTGGCAGTCGTACTTCAGTTGATCCACTCGGCTAGAAGAGGGGAGGGAACAGTGAACACAATACACAAATGTGCTGGAGAAACTCAGCAGGTCATGCAGCATCTTGTGAACACCTTTTTAAAAACAAGTTTAACAAGCATTATGAAATACACCAGTGCAAAAGCTAATGTGGTGAGCCCATTCCTCACAAAGATTTCAAAGAACACTTTAAATTTAGACATACAGCACAGTAATGGGCCCTTCTAGCCTACAAGCCGTTGGTGCCCAATTACACGCAATTGACCTACAACCCCCATATGGTTTAAAGCAGTGGTTCTCAACCATTTTCTCTCCACTTACATATCATTTTAAGTAATTCCCTATGCCATAGGTGCCAGGTGATTAGTAAGGAATTGCTTAAAGTGGTATGTGGGTGGAAAGAAAAAGTTTGAAAACCTCTGTTTTAATCGTACCTAATTGACTCGTTATGTGCATGGTTTCAGAACTCCAAAGGAAATGGGCCAATGACATTATTTCAGTAACAATTGGGTCTAGAGCAGTGATTCTCAACCTCACACACGACCTTAAGCAATCCCTTACTAATCACAGAGCATAGGGATTACTTAAAGTGGTATGTGAGTGGAAAGGCTCACCAAAGCCTTTGATACCGTGAGCAGGAAAGGGCTTTGGCAAATACTAGAGCGCCTCGGATGCCCCCCCAAGTTCCTCAACATGGTTATCCAACTGCACAAAAACCAACAAGGTCGGGTCAGATACAGCAATGAGCTCTCCTAACCCTTCTCCATTGAGAACGGCGTGAAGCAAGGCTGCGTCCTCGCACCAACCCTCTTTACTATCTTCTTCAGCATGATGCTGAAACAAGCTCAACAATGAAGACGGTGTTTACATCCAGTACTGCACGGATGGCAGTCTCTTCAATCTGAGGCGCCTGCAAGCTCACACCAAGACACAAGAGCAACTTGTCCGTGAACTACTCTTTGCAGACGATGCCGCTTTAGTTGCCCATTCAGAGCCAGCTCTCCAGCGCATGACGTCCTGTTCTGCTCCAAATCATGGGTCCTCTACCGGCATCACCTACGGCTCCTAGAACACTTCCATCAGCGCTGTCTCCGCTCCATCCTCAACATTCATTGAAATGACTTCATCACCAACATCGAAGTACTCGAGCTGGCAGAGTCCGCAAGCATCGAATCCATGCTGCTGAAGACCCAACTGCGCTGGGTGGGTCATGTCTCCAGAATGGAGGACCATCGCCTTCCCAAGATCGTGTTGTATGGCGAGCTCTCCACTGGCCACCGAGACAGAGGTGCACCAAAGAAGAGGTACAAGGACTGCTTAAAGAAATCTCTTGGTGCCTGCCCCATTGACCCCCCGCCAGTGGGCTGATCTCGCCTCAAACCGTGCATCTTGGTGCCTCACAGTTCGGCGGGCAGCAACCTCCTTTGAAGAAGACCATAGAGCCCACCTCACTGACAAAAGACAAAGGAGGAAAAACCCAACACCCAACCCCAACCCACCAATTTCCCCTTGCAACCGCTGCAACCGTGCTTGCCTGTCCCGCATCGGACTTGTCAGTCACCAACGAGCCTGCAGCAGACGTGGACATACCCCTCCATAAATCTTCGTCCGCAAAGCCAAGCCAAAGAATGTGAGTGGAAAGAAAAGGTTGAGAACCACTGGTTTAAAGGGTGAAACCGAATCACCGGGGGGGGGGGGAAGACACAGAGAGAAAGTACTAACTCCTTACAGATAGCACCAGCTTCGAACCTGGGTCACTGTCACTGTAATAGGGTTGCGCTATCTGGTTCGCTAACCGTGCCGCAGGACACAGAAAAGATACAAAACCTTTTAATCCACTCCACTCCTTAAGGTGATCCGGGTTGAGGTTGATTTAATTCCATCTTGGTTCTGTGGGTTTTGAGATGACTGTTGAGTCAAAATTGTAACCGTATAAGTGGAAGGGTGTGTAATTTGTGAAACAGTCTGCCCTCTGTACACCCTTATTCTATAGTCCCTGTTAGAGAGTCACTTCTGTATGAGAGGTCAAGTCAATTGTTCTAACATATCACACCAAACATTCACAACAAAATCATTTTCCAGTAAATTAGACCTGATTTATTCCAGTCCAATTTCAACATATTATTTGAATCTCAATGATGCAGCAGAAGATCAAATAAACAAAAAATAATCCAGAAAACTTGAGTTTATTTAGTTTTTTTGGCAATATCCAGCATTAATTTGAATAAGCAAGAAAATCGTGACCACACTTACAGCTTGGCATTCTGTCGTCTGCTTGGTGGTTCCTTGCTGGTCAATATTTCAAGTCGCTCCAAACTGCTGAATATTTGATCTATTCGGGCCTGGATTTCATTTTCCACCACTGTAGATGCATCATAATTGTCAACGCATTAAAACAATGAATGAAATAATAGGAGATTGCACAAGCTCAAGTAATACAAGTAGGAACAGGTGCAGGCGAAAAATGGCCCATCGAGCCTGCTCCGCCATTCAATACGATCATGGCTGATCTAATTTATGACCTAGCTCCACTTACCTGCCTTCTCCCCATCTCCCCTAATTCCTCGATCATGTAAAAATTTATCTAACCGAATTTTAAATAGGTTTAATGAGGCAGCCTCAACCACTTCGCCCCCTGATCTGCCCCCTGCCCATATGATTCACCAATGTCAAGGAGACCACATGGAAAGCACCAAAGCAAAACAGTAAATTGGAAGATGTGCAAGTGAGTGAATGCTTCACCTGAAATGAGTGGGTTCCCGGATGGCGGGAAGAGTTAAAAAGGCAGCATCTTCTGCAGATATGTGATAGAAAAGAGCAGAATGAAAATTGGCAACAAAAGCATTTGAGCATTTAGACATTTTCAGGTAAGAGCACAGGAAGCAACACCAATGAAGTCAATAAAACAGAAATAAAGTTGTGGGAGTGGGGCTGGAACAATACTGAAGGAAGGATTCTACTGCATAATCACCAAAGCCACCGTTTCGTTGTGCATCAATATGAGCTTCCATAGCTACCCTGGGCTTGAAGAAAGGGGACGAGTTGAAGGAGATCTTGCTGAATGTGAGAACAAGCTCAGCCAGCAAGGTGGTGGTGGAAGAGGAATGCTGAGACCCGTTTAAGGAAATAGTGAAGGATGTGGGCTGGAGGGATAAGCTGGACAATTGTGATGAAGAGGAGCCAATGGGACGAGGAAACTGGAAACTGAAAAAGTCGCAGAGCACGTCAGAGGTGTCACCGATGTTAATTAGGAAGTGAGTGGACTCGGAAAGAAAGGATGGAGTCAAGACAGGAAGAAATTTAAAGACTCTTGCCTTGCACATTATTTATTACTGATTTTTTTCTGTATCGTAGTTTGCTTACATTTCTCTCTTTTATAGATACATCTTTTTTTCTTGAGTAGAGTTTACAGTTACCAACAAGTAGAAATTCAGCCTGGCCTGCAGGAAAAAGAATCTCAGGGTTGTATGTGATGTCAAGTATGTACTCTGACAATAAGTTTGAACTTCAAAGTTGGTTCTGAGGGGCTACAAGAAGAATATGATGTGAGGGTGAAAGGGATCTTATAAATGGGGTAGAAGCAGTATGTGTGGCTGTGAGACAATGAATAGATATGCAGTGGTGGATTCATGGCTCAGTGGGAGATACGAGGTAATGGTTGAGAACTGATGTGCCTCGTGGAAATGAAACGTCTACTTACCAAATCTTGACAGTTGGCCCGATTGCAATTGTGGGGTTGATTCATAGTGAGTGAAATGCAACAAGGTCAGAGACTAGTAGGTCAGAGAAAAGGTGCTGAGAAAACTTAGATCATCTATGTTGTGTGAACAGTGAACAGATCAAGAGAGAGTAGGAAGTAGTTCAGTTGGAGACAGAAGGATCCCCTGTATGAGTGGGGAATCATGTCCAACAAAATGGGGACAAAGGTCTGTGTCTTCTAGAAACAAAGGCCATCATATGCCTGGCTCTCCCCTTAACGGGGCAAGTACTGAAGTCACACAAGCCCAACTCAAAGGCTAACACACAAATTATCTGCATGCTGAACATCAAAATTAGATTACAGTAAGAAAATACACCAACTCCCTTCCTCTGGGCATATAGCCAATAAAATATATTACTGAGAAAAAAGGATTCCTGCATTTTAGTAACAATAGTTTAGTTTTTGTACTTATAAGGGCTACGTTTATCAAGGACTTAATAGGAAAACAAGCATAAAACACACCGGCTTATAAATAACACATTCATTAACACAACTATATCTCTATACACAATGTTTTTGGTATTTAGTAGAATAGTTCTCACGACTCAACTGCACCTGGCCAGACAGCAAGTATGATGGTGTGAATCAACCACCAAAGTGCTCATTGTACCAAGCGACTAACTGAAGGATAAACCCAACACACTTAGTATGAAAAAACTACTGTTTATCATAAAAAATATAAAAATGACAGATTCAATATTACATTAATAATTATGTGTTTTGCATTGTCTAGTAACATTTGGATTCTTTCACAGAAATTACCTGGCAAAACAAAAATACAAGTTGCAACCAGATATAACTTATCGCCACCTCACTTGACCCCCTCCCTGACTCAAATTTGTCCAATATCTGCATCTGAAAAGGCAGAAACTTTTGACAATGTTGGAAACACTAAATATTATCTTTGATCTCTGCAAAAAACCTCCCAATTGGCAGCTATTGGGTTCATTTTTCTCTCTGGCAATCGATGAAGCTAAATTGGACAATTCACAACTTCAATATCACATTAGACTGAGAAGAGTTTCACTCTGCTTATGTGTATCATCTTAAAAGCTGCCCATTTAACCTCCTAACACCCTTGTGTTTTACTTTTTTTTTTAACTTTTACCCTAGACCATGATTTTGCTTTTGAATGAGAGTTGGACAGGACAGATGGAGGCTCTCTTTGTCCAACCACAAACATGCCAATCTTTGTCCATATCGGACTATTTACATGCACACCTTCATTCCACTCTCTGCAAATGAGGAAAAATGCTGCGTTAACCATGTTCTATTTACTCATCATCTCTTGTTAAACGACATCTTAATTTATTTTGAATTCCTCCGAATGAGATCTCCACTCTCTCTAACTACAACCTCTACCGTGGTTTTTGTCCCTCGTATTTTGGACACTTGATATTGCTAGCTCTAATTGTATTACAAGGCTCTGAGCACAGGATTCCCTCTTCCAAAGTATCTGCATCTCTTTTCCTTCCATCACACATCTAAAATACAACACAGCCAACATCATAAGGTCCCCATCACCCTGCTTACAACATCTTCTCACTGCTACCTTCAAGATGAAGGGGCAGAAGCCTGAAGACTGTTCCAAGAACAGTTTCTTTACAATGCTATCATGTTCTTGAACCTCCCCTTGTGACACGAATCTCATTGTCTGCACATCACAAAAGGACAACCTGTACTATTGTAACACCATTTTTTTTTCCCACTTGCACTATGGTAACTGTGAATATATATTAACTACCTATCGTACGTACTCATGTAATATTAGGATTTTTTTAAGCCCCAATTTTTCAAGTCAAATTTGAAGGAGTCGACTTTTATAAAGGTCATACTTTTGACCGTGAAAAGTATCTGCATCATTGAAGACGTCGGGAGCTTGGAGGTCAGGAGCTTGGATGGGCAGGTGGATCATAGGAAAGTTTGTGACCAGGGTGTCGGGAGCTCCAGTGAGCAGGCAAACAGGGCAAGGATCTGCAGCCAGGGCATCAGAAGCCCAGAGGGGCGGGTGGCCAGGACATCAGGAGCCCAGAGGGGCGGGTGGCCATGGCGTTGGGAGGGCGGCCAGGGCCAAAAAATAGGGAGTCAACTTTTACATGGGTCATATGGAAAACATGCAATCCAAAAAAAAGGAGGTGGGGTGGTTAACTATTACATGAGATCAACAAGTATACACAGCATCTTTCACATTTATTTTTCAGGCAACTGCCTGCCTTTTTCTCATACCTTGATGGAAGCCTCAGGCCTGAAGCGTTGATTACATATCTTTGCCATAAAGAACATTGCATGACCTGCTGAGTTTCTCCAGAATTTTTGTGTATTAATCTACAATCACAGCATTTGAAGACTTACTTTTCAACTGCTTTGTATTTATTATCTATTTGTGATTTTACATACACTACTGCAGTTTTTCATGAAGTACCTGTTCAGCTTCAGAAGTACGAATTTTGTACATATGTACATTGTACTTCCTTGTGGCTCAATATTAAATAAAGTTTGGCCATCCTCCTATGAAGGGCCTTCTTACGTTAAAGGCACTGTTTAAATGCAAGTCATTGTAGCTGGATCCCCTCAAAAAAGCAACGTAATAAGGCACCCCACCAGGAAGAAAACAATGTCATTATTTCTTTTGGCAAAGGTTTGTGCCCACACCACTCCCCACCCTGTCTTGGCACCAAGCAGGCTCTGTTTACATCTCTTAATTACGAAGACTTACAGTGAACAGACTGTGCATCCGCCTTTTCCAGCCGCCCCATGTGGGTTTGCACCTCATGGATCTGCCTGTGGAGAAGACGCAAAAGGAAATGGGTGGATTAACATCGATCTGCAAACTTCTAGGCAAGGCCAGTGAAAGGAAAGACTATTTTTTGCCACTGTTCTGCACAAGAAGTCCCTATCAGTTCTGGGGGAGGGAGGGGGGGGGGTGAAACATGACAAAGGCGAAAGGAGTGGTTCCATTTTCACAGCACCATTCTTGACAAAGATCGTGTGAGACTGGATGCGTGTACTGCAATGAACAATGTTCTGAATCTCTGATTCTTTCTACATGAATTATACCTTGTAGATTCTCAGCTTCTGGGCAAGTGAGACCACCACCTCACAAGTGGGACCTTGCAGTTACAGGAAATGACAGATGCCGTCATGAACTTGCAAATGAAAAACCCCAAGTTATAGCTGCATTTATTTCCAGAGAGTTTACAATTAAGCCCCCTAAAATCTTTCATTTAAATTTCCACAGCAAGTGAAGTAAATAAATGTGCCAATGTGCAGCTGGAAAGCGACTGAATTGTGCCACATCATCACAAGGTCAAGTAAATAAAGGGAAGAATGAATGGTTAGATGAGGAGCAGGATGGGGTTCTTGTGAGCAATAAACATGTCAGCCAAACACACACCCAGCCACATTGTGACTCTTGAGCAACATGTTAAGGAACCAACAAGGGATAATGTTAGATCTAGTACTGTGCAATGAGATAGGTAAAATTAATGATCTAGTAGTTAGGGATCATCTTGGAGAAAGTGATCATAATATGATTGAATGTCCCATAAAGATGGAGGGAAGGGAGGGGGGGAAAAGGGGAGAAAATTACACTGTGTATATTCAAGAGGGAAATGTTTGCGTGTATTTTGGTCAGTATGGTTCATAGAGTGAAAAATTAAAACATTTTTTAAAAGAGATGGAGGATGAAATAGTTAGATCTAAAACTAATGTATTGTGCTTGAATGGGGAGACTACAACAGGATGAGGGAGGAATTGGTCAGCATGGACTGGGAGCACAGGCTAGATAGCAGAACAGTTAAGAAACAGTGGAAGACTTTCAGAGGTTTTTCACAATGCTCAACAGAAATATCTTCCCATTAAAATAAGGGCAGTAAGAGAGGAAAGAGTCATCCCTGGTTAACTAAGGAAATAAAGTATAAAATTAAAAGCTCATGTGTACAAAGTAGCGAAGAGTAGTGGGAAACTGAAGGATTGGGCAAACTTTAAAAGACAACAAAGGAGAACTAAATGGGAAATGAGGAAAAGGAAGAAGAATTATGACGGTAAATTACAAAAAATATAAAAACAGATTGCAAAAAATTTTATAAATGTATAAAACTGAAGAGGGTGGCTAGAGTCAACACATGTCCCTTGCTAGATGAGAAAGGGAGATTGATATTGTATTATCAGGAAATGGCTGAGATATTGAACAAATATTTTGTGTCAGTCTTCACATTGGAAGACATGTCCAGCACCCCAAAGAGTGGTGATAGGGATGCGAAGGGAGGTGATGACCTCAATAAAATAATTATTACAAAAGAGATAGTGATGAGCAAACTAATGGGACTGAAAGCAGACAAATCCGCTGGTCCTGATGGGATGCATCCCAGGGTAATGAAGGAAATGGCAGGAGTTATAGTCGATGCGTTACCAAAATTCTCCTGATTCTGGGCAGGTCCTGGCAGATTGGAAGACAGCAAATGTCGCGCACTTTTTAAAAAGGGATGTAGGCAGAAGATGGGTAAATGCTTGACGCTATCATTAAGGATGAAATAGCGAGACATTTAGAACAAAGAGGTTCTATCAGGTAGATGCAGCATTGATTCAGAAAGGGTATGTCTTGTTTGACAAACTTGCTGGATTTCTTTGAGGATATAATGGGTGCGGTAAATAGAGGGGTACAGGTTGACATTGTATATTTCGATTTCCAGAGGCGTTTTATAAGGTGCCACACAAGAGACTTATCAATAAGATACAGATGAATGGAGTCGGGGAAAGTATATTGGCATAGATTGAGGATTGATTAACTGACAGAAGGAAGAAAGAGTCGGGATGAATGGGTGTTTTTCTGATTGACAGACAGTGGGAAGTGGGGGGGCCACAGGGGTCGGTGCTGGGCCAGCAGCTGGTCACCATTTACATTCATGATTTGGTAGAGGGGACAGAGGGTCGTGGAGCCAAGTTTGTGGATGAATCTAAATTGAGTGGTAAAGCAAATTGTACAGAGCATGTGGAGAGGCTGCAGAAGGATCTAGTTAAGGTGGGTGAGTGGGCAAAAGTCTGGCAGATAGAAAAGAAGATTATTATTTGAATGGTGAAAAACTGCAGCATGCAGCACGCAGAAGGACTTGAGAGTGCTGGTGCACGAATCACAAAATGTTGGGTTGCAGGTACTACAGGTTATTAAGAAGGCAAATGGAATGTTGGCCTTCATCACTAGAAGAATTGGATTCAAGAGCAGGGAGGTCATGCTGCAACTGTACAAGGTCCTGGTGATGCTGCATCTGGACAACTGTGTGTAGTTCTGATCTCCATACTTGAGGAAGGATATACTGGCCTTGGAGGCAGTCCAGAGAAGGTTCACAGGTTGATCCCAGAGATGAGGGGGTTGACCTACAAAGAGACTAAATTAGCTGGGATTATATTCACTCGAATTCAGAAGAATGAGAGGAGATCTTATGGAAACATATAAAATTATGAAAGGAATAGGTGAAACCAAAACTAGGGAGCACAGCTTCATGATTCAGGGGAGTAGATTTAAGACAGAGTTGAGGAAAAAATGTTTTTCCCATAGAGAAGTGAATGTGTGGTATTCTCTGTCCAGGGAAATGGTTGAGGCTACTTCATTAAAATATTTAAGGTTCAGCTAGATAGATTTTTGCATAAAAAAGGAATTAAAGGATATGGGGAAAAGGCAGGACGGTGGAGTTGATCTTATTGAATGACGAAGCAGGATCAACAGGCTGGGTGGCCGACTCCCACTCTTATTTCTCATGTTCTAAAGCATTCCATGCTGGACCACAGACTAGGAAGGATCTAGGATCAACTTTAGGAGGATCCCGATTAACATTTCAGTCACCAGTGATTCATAATAACTGTTAATGAAGTCAGGAGTAAATCACATTCAGCTGTATTGGTCCCCAAATTAAGGTTGGGGGGGGGGGGGGGGGGGGAAGAAAGAAAAAGAGAAAATGAGAGACAAACAGACCTATAGACCAGCTAGGTTCAGCCCAGCCAATCAGCAAGGCCAACATTAAAACATGATCATTAGCTACCAAAACGCTCAGATTTCCAGGTTGGTTGGGGACAAGACTGACGACGAGGAACCATCATTTCCCACTGCTCCACAGTAGGAGAGTTCCAGACACTCAAAAGTCTGGAACCTTTGAATTTACTTGCTCCAACTGTTCACTTGACATTACAATCAGGTTTATTGTCACGAACATGCATCGAGAATATTGTTTTGCAGCAGCAAAAATTGTGCAGAACAAGGTGCAAAATTACAATTCTGTAAATACGAGATTTTAAAAAAATTAAATAACTAGTGCTAGTATTAATTAAAAATCTGCAGAAATCTCTCTCACTGAGGGGTGCCACTCACGGAAGATAAAAACAAAAATCACTTACTACAATTGACCAACCAACAGACGGCAATTGTGGGAATTCTTAAAACACACAAATCGCTTTAATTGAGGAAAAATCTGTTCAAAATGCCCCTGACATACTGACAACTTGGTGACAATGTTCTTAAAGAGGTGGAACATCAGATTTGTATATTTCACAAAAGATTTATATTAGTTCCAGCGAGTAAGTTAGATTGCTTAAGGTTGAAAAGTTTCTCTTCACTTCATTTTTTCTGAAATGTCAGTGGAGAAAATCATTCAGAGCATTAAATACAAGACGGGTTTAAAGTGAATTAGAAGAATATATACTCTGATATCTGGAACACACTGCCAGAGGTGATGGTGGAATCAGATTATAATTACTAATGCTTAAGACTTGTTTAGACATACACGTATAGGCAAGGCATAGATGCATATGAATTCTTGCAAGCAAGGAAGTCAAGGGTCAAAAGGCTCATTTCTGTTCTGTGTATCTCTGTGACAAATGGTACGAGCTGCCAGGTAACTCAGTTAGCTTCTGAGCAATTACAATCTCTGCTGCCACTAGCTCCAATCCTTTGTACTTCCAAGAATTTGTGGCATCATCAGTCCATGCAATAGATTTTTGTTGCACTTCTTGGCTCAATTTACAATTTGGAAGAATGAAAGCAATTAAAAAACTGAATTAAATCTCCCTAAGCAGGAGTGCGGCAGTCCCATTGCAGCAATAAAATTGACTGCTTTCAATAGCTAAGCTACAAAGTGACGTGTAGCCTCAAGGAGAAGCAAAGAATTAGATTTGATCTGCATCAGTGAAGAGGACTTCTTTTAGAAAAAATAGATAGCTAACAATAAGGTGCAACTTAAAGCAATTCAGTGAAACAGTTCCAGGAACAAAGAGAACAAAACTTATCTACTTTTGAATGCCAAAAGCGCAGGATTGAATTTCTTTTCAGACAAGGTGTAGGCACGCAGATTTTTTTATTAAAACACATTACGCAGCTTAAGATAGCAGTGGTGAATTAAGAGCAGGGGACGAGTAACCAAAAGCTTTGCGATAAGGTCAGTAACATCTCAGCAACACACCTTTGCACCTGCTCCAGAGGTCGGCAAAATATGGGAATATGACAACAATAATCTCACTGACAAAAGGCTAAGGAGGAAAAACCCAACACCCAACCCCAACCAACCAATTTTCCCCTGCAACCGCTGCAATCGTGTCTGCCTGTCCCGCATCGGACTTGTCAGCCACAAACGAGCCTGCAGCTGACGTGGACTTTTTACCCCCTCCATAAATCTTCGTCCGCGAAGCCAAGCCAAAGAAAGAAGAATCTTAATCTAAACACACAAATTAGGAGAGGGAATAGGGCCACAGCCTTTGAGACATTCAATATAATGGGAGACTGTCCAAATTCTGTCCATTCTTCCTGCTTCAACCCTGTATCTGTGATCTCTTTGGCCACACGTCAGTGGGCAATATCACAGAGGTGGATGTTACAAATATTTAATTGTTGGATTGAGGGAGTTACTGAGGGTCTTGATTGAAGTGATCTGATCCTGAGAGATGTTCTAAGACCTGAAGAACCTCCCAGGCCATACTTCCACACAACCTGAATAAGGTCCAGCTGGCCACCTAACAAATACATCGCAGTATGTATTTTCAGAGGTTTTCCCTCTTTCCAATTCCAATCATTCTTTTAATGCAAAAAAAAAAGGAACTCAGTGGTTTGAGCAACATTCGTGGGGGGGTAGGAGAAGAAATTGTCAGTGTTTTGGGTCGTGATCCAGATTCCAGCATCTCCAATCATTTATATAATGGTTGTCTCATATGGATTCAGCTCAACCCTCCAAACAGTGGTCTTTGGGTAGAAAGTGAAATGAAGCATCAGGTTCACAAGCATAATGCAAAAATATTTGCAAACAACTAACTTCATAGAGAACTTAATAATCTACCTTTGATATTTTATTTAAAATTTTCAAATATATAAGTTTACTATATATAAAAATACTAAATTTAAAATACAACAATTACACAGTGTTTAAACCCCTCCCCTACCCCCCACTTACCCCCCACTATATAGAATATATAATATAGTAAATATATAATATAGTCAACTAAGAAAACAAAAGGAAAACCAAAGAAAAGGAAGTATTATTCTGGAGTGCACATGAGAGAGGATTTGATAGAGGTGTTTAAAATTATGAAGGGAATAAATAGACTAGATCCAAGTAGACTCTTATCCCAAGAGCAGGGGAGGTTGAAACAAGAGGACAGAAGTTGAGGGTAAGGGGGCAAAATTTTAGGAGAAACATTAGAGGATGGAAATAGTTGAGGCAGAGTCAATTCTTTCATTTAAGAGGAGGCTGGATATTTATATGGATGGGAGGGGGTTGGAGGGTTATGGGTGGAGAATAGGAGGGAGATCGAGTAGAGTTGTTTGAGTGAATTTAAATCCATTTCTATCCAAGTGGGAGAATGAACTTGATGAAGAAATGGGAACAAGAACAGGTCACATACATTGATCGCCCAGTAATAAAATCTGACGTTGGGAAGTGCCACCATTGCTTTTAGACTTTTGAAGATGAACTGTATTTAAATGGGGCAATTTCCTGGCCACATGTAAGATGTTATAAAAGAATCAAGTGAGTGATTTCGGAATATAAATTGGTGTAGATGAACTGGTGTGGACTTGAAGGGCCGAGATGGCCTGTTTCCATGCCATAAACTGTAATATGGTTATATATGGTTAAAACCAGCACCTGACAAAGAGGTATTCCATTAAGAAAAGGGCATTATCTGTGATTAAGAGATTAAGGATAATGCTAAAATGGAAAAAAAATAGAATTGGAGAAGAGCTATTGGTAGGCCAGAAGATACAAGCAGGAAGGATACAATTTTGAGAGAAAATTTGCCTCCAATATCAAATGGATACACAAAGTTTCAATAGGTATATAAAGAGGAAACAAGCAAATGTTGGTGTGAGACCACAAGAACATAAAGTTAGTGAAATATTAACAAATGGCAGCTATGTTAAATCATTTGTTTTGCATTGGTATTCACCATGGATGATTCTACAAATATCAAAAAGACAACAGATGGGGTAATTTTATATAACGGGGAACTTGTAACACTCCCAATCACAAGGGATAAAGCATTAGAGAAATTCAAGGCAGACAAATCACCAAGACATGATGGCTTGTACCCAAGGGTTTTAAAGGAACCAGCTGCAGAGATAATAGATCTAATGATTGAAACTTGAGAACTCCCTAAATTCAGCGAGCACACCAGAAGATTGGGACCAACGGGTTAACTGTGTGCAGAAGGAAGGCAGAAGCCAAATACTCCAATAAGTGAGAGATTCGTTACTGGCAAGATGCTGGTATCAATAATCAAAGATGAAATTACTAACTTCAAGAAAACTGAAAACACGGTTTCAAAAAAGATGAATCCCATTTGACATATTTGCTCAATGAAGATTTGACAGATTTGATCAAGGAGAACCTATTGATGTGGTGTATTAGATTTCCAAAAGACATCTGATGAAGTGCCACGCAAGAGGCTGGTGCACAAATTCAGAGCCCAAGATGTGAGATTAAGTATGTTAGCACAGACTGAATTCTGGCTGTCAAATAGAAAACAAAGATTTGGAATAAATGAGTTCTTATTACACTGGAGGGATGTAATTAGTGGAGAATCCCAGGGATCGGTTCTCAGCTTTCTATTGTTTTCTACTTATAGTCATGACCTCAGGGAGGTATCAAAGTGCAAGTTTTCAAAGTAGGTGGAAGGGCACGAGGCCATTGTAATTCTGCGACAGGAATCAGATAGGTTGAGTCATTGAGTAAAATCATGCACTTTAGTACAAGGAATCAAAAAGCAAATCGCTATCAATATATGAAGAATGCAAATGAGTGCAGTTTAGATGGATCTAGCTGTTCTAGCACACGAATCACAAAATGTTAGCAAGTAGATCTGACAAATAATTAAGACAACAAAAAACATGTTGGTCTTTATAGCAAAGGGATTGAAGTTTAAGAACAAGAATATTTTGTTTATACTTATACATGATGTTAATGAGATGACACAGAAAACCCCCACATAAAAAAGGAGATGGCAACATCAGCGGTGGTCAAAAGGAGACTCGTCCAGCTAATTCCTGGGATGAGAAGCGAGTCTTGTCAAGAGAGGTTAGACGGGTTTGGATTCCGTGGAGTTTAGAAGAACAAGCAGTTATCTTATTCAAGCATACAAGATCCCAAGGGGGCTTGACAGGCAAGAGATGTTGAGATGTTTCCACCCGTGAGTCACAAACATGACAACATAGTTAAAGAACAAGTGGCCAGTCTTTTAAAATTCCCTCTCTGAGGGTGATGAATGTCCAGAATTTTCTTCCCAAGGCTGGAGGCCACAACATTAAATATGATAGAAATAGATAAATATTTGAAAGATCAAGGAAGTTAAAGTCATTTGGGAAGTGAATCAGAAGAGGAGTTGAGGCCAACGTGGATCAGCCACAGACACTGAAGGGCCAGACTGGTTTGAGGGGCAAATGGCCCACACTTATTCCTTAATAAAACCACAGAAATGCAGGAGGAACTCAGCACATCTCACAGTGTCCAGGAAGGGAAAGGTGTGTAACTGACACTTCAGGCCTGAGCCCTTTATGCCATTAAGAAAGGTTCAAGCCAGAAAATGACAGTTATCTATCTTTACCCCCACAATACGAGACTTGCCGAGATCCTCCAACACTTCTGTTTTTGTCCTGCAATCACAGCATCTGCAGACTTTAACTAAGCTAGTTCCTTTGGTGATCTTATGTCACTGAGTGTAGACACCAGGTCCTTGTAGTAAATGTGATAAAGTTCAACAATGTCACGTTTGTAAAAGTTCCTTGCTACTAGATAGAGGTCAGGGAGAGGAAACAAAACTGGTGCCTGAGAACTAACTTCACGTAGGAAAGAAACTCAAGGCATTCACTGCAGCCAATCACAATCAGAATTTATTGCCAAGAACAAGTCATGACATTCGGTGTTTTGCGGCAATACATACTCTAACCCTGTTATGCGAATAATATTTTTTTTAAACTAATGAACAATTGATAATTGATACAATTGAACGAAAAGATGCCAGCAACTACTGACCAAGCGCATTAACATAAGGCAGTAGCCCAAATTAAACAAAAACTGTACTCAGGGAATGCTGCCGTCGGAGAGCAACAATCACCATGAATCCCTACCACCAAACACACACTCTATTCTTGCTGCTACCATCAGGAAAGTCAGGTGTCACAAGACTCACACCATCAGTTCAAGAACAGTCCACCATCAGACCCCTCAATGACAAAACTCAATCAGGGTCTTATTGAAGGACTTTTGCACTTTATTGATAATTTTCTCTCTGTATTGCAGTTTGTTTATCTGTGTACGTTGAGTACAGTTTTTTTCTAAACACTCCCAATAAGTGGTGATTCTGCCTCACTTGTAGGAAAAAGAATCTCAGGATTGTATGTGATGTCATTATGTACTCTGACAGGAAATCTGAAATCTAAAGGTGGGGGAGTAAACTTTAGGAAATGCATCCCTTAAAAAAATTTAAGGCAGTGCCCAAAAATCAGGGGACTTGCAGAAGATATTCATTTGGCCCATCTACTCTGTACTGACAGCTTCCTAATTGGTCTCAAGCCAATAGGTTTGCAACCTCCTGTTTGCAACGTTTTTAATCCAAGCCCACTGCAGTATTGATTCAGCTTCAACCGACTGTTTCACCTTCCCATCTGCATCTGGGCTCCTCAGGGGAGGGAGGGAGGGGGACAGGGGAGAGGGGGGGGCAGCAACCCCGATTGCCCAAGGTCAGGCAGGGGACCAGGTGGGGGTAGTAGCCCCGATTGCCCAGGGTCAGGCTGGAGGGGGAGGGGGGAGAACAGCAGCCCTGATGCCCAGGGTCAGGCAGGGGACCTGGTGCGGGCAGCAGCCCCACTTGTCCAGAGCCGGGGGGGGAGGGGAAGAGGGGAGGGGGGCCGGGGGGGGGGGGGGGGGGGAAGAGGGGAGGGGGGCCGGGGGGGGGGGGGAAGAGGGGAGGGGGGCCGGGGGGGGGGGGAAGAGGGGAGGGGGGCCGGGGGGGGGGGGGGAAGAGGGGAGGGGGGCCGGGGGGGGGGGGGGGAAGAGGGGAGGGGGGCCGGGGGGGGGGGGAAGAGGGGAGGGGGGCCGGGGGGGGGGGGGAAGAGGGGAGGGGGGCCGGGGGGGGGAGAGGGGAGGGGGGCCGGGGGGGGGGAGAGGGGAGGGGGGCCGGGGGGGGGGAGAGGGGAGGGGGGGCCGGGGGGGGGGAGAGGGGAGGGGGGCCGGGGGGGGGGAGAGGGGAGGGGGGGCCGGGGGGGGGGAGAGGGGAGGGGGGCCGGGGGGGGGAGAGGGGAGGGGGGCCGGGGGGGGGGAGAGGGGAGGGGGGCCGGGGGGGGGGAGGGGAGGGGGGCCGGGGCGGGGGGAGGGGAGGGGGGCCGGGGGGGGAGGGGAGGGGGGCCGGAGGGGGGGCGGGGGAGGGGGAGGGGGAAGGAGGGAGGGGGGAAGGGGGGAGGGGGGGGAGGTGGGGGTGTAAGGGATAGCAGCCCCGATTACCGGGCAGCCGCACCCACCGGTCTGACACCGCCCGCCACCTCCCCCCGCCACCTCCCCCCGCCGGCCGCTTACTTGTTGGTCTGGTGATAGAGGGCCTCCATGGTACCGGAGAGCGGGGCTCGTCGCTGCTCTAGGCCTCTCCCGCCATCAGCAACACGTCACCACCCGGCCCCTCAGGACCCCGCCACCAACCCCGTCCATAAAATTCCTGCCCCCCCCCCCCCACGGCGGATCCTTCCTGTTTTACCCGCCTCCCCCTGATTCGCTTCGTTTTGTTGCTGATCCTACTCCACTCCGTAGCCGGAGTTTAACGGCAGCAGAGAGGGCGTTTCCTGCAGGCGGATTGGCGGCCACCTTGAGGTCGGCCACCTTGAGGTCCTCCACCTGGCCGCCCCGTCCTGATAGGACCACCAGCTGCCCCCCTCTCTGCCTGAGCCGTTATCGCCCTGATCAGTGGCCACGGGCGACCTCGTTTGTACCTCTCGTCATTCTGAAGAAAAAGAATGTAAATCATAGTAAATCATGGAGTGAAGAATTGTTAAGGGTCCTTCCCCTCCCCCACCCCCCCCCCCCCCCCCCCCTTCTCCAGACCAGCCCTTTCAGGTGGAATAAGCTGGGAGAAGGCGGCTCCTAATGCTCTTCTGGCACCTGAAAGGTCCGCAGCGGGGAGAGGCGCCTCGCGAGCGACTGCCGGCATCTGTCGACTGTGGTCATAGTCCGGCCTCCAGTCAGGGCTGGGGCGGCCGGCGGGGGACGTCAGGGAAGGGGCGGCCGGCAGGGGACGTCAGGGAAGGGGCGGCCGGCGGGGGACGTCGGGGAAGGGGCAACCGGCGGGGGATGTCGGGGCAGGGGCGGCCGGCGGGGGACCTCGGGGCAGGGGCGGCCGGCGGGGTCCTCGGGGCTGGGGGATGTCGGGACAGGGGCGGCCGTCCCCTTCTTCAGGACTTCCCCAACATCAGGAACATCCCTCCTGCGTCTTATCTGAATTTTAAACATCTCTGTAAGGTCGCCTCTGATTCTTCTAACTTCCAATGAGTATAAACCATCTGGTCTTTCTTCATTCATCAGTCCTGCCATCCCAGGAGTCCGTCTGATCAACCTTCAGGCAGGGCTCTCAAATGTTTCTTTCCCCTCACATCCATTTTAAATGATCCCACTGAGCACCTTCTGTAAATGGGGAAGAACCACTGACCTGTATAATCTTGAGATGGTGGACCGCCAGACAAGTTGGTTAGCAAAGGAAAACAAACATCTGGAGCACATTAGCTGATCAAGCAGGATCTATGGAGGTAGAGGGGTGGTTGTCGTTGTGGGTTGGGACGCTGCATCGGGACTGAGAGTGTAAAGGGCAGGCGGTATAAAGAGGTGAGAGGATGTGGTGAGCCAGAGGCTAGCAGAGGAAAAGTGGAGGTTGACAATTACTGTTGTCTAGGCCCACTGATTTTAAAAGTAATGCAGGATTCAGAAGCCTCTTGAGGTTCAAGAACAGTTAAAGAAATAGGAGCAGGAGTCGGTCATCTGGCCCATCAAGCCAGCTCCATCATTCAATTGAGATCATGCCTGATCTGATAATAGGCTCATCTCCACCTACCTGCCTTTTCCCCGTATCCCTTAGTTCCTCTACTCTGTAAAAATCTGTCCAACCTTATCTTAAAAATATTTACTGAGGTCGCCTCCACTGCTTCAATGGGCAGCAAATTGCACCCTCTGGGAAAAGCAGTTCCTCCTCATCTCTGTCCGAAATCTACTACCCTGAATCTTGAGGCTATGTCTCCTAATTTTAGTCTCCTCTACCAATGGAAACAATTTATCTACCTCTATTTTAACTATGCCTTTCATAATTTTATTTGTCTCTCTAAGATTCCCTCTCATTCTTCTAAATTCCAGTGAGTACAGTCCAGACGGCTCAATCTCTTCTGATAGGCTAACACCTTCATCTGTGGAATCACCCTGATGAACCTCCTTTCCACTGCCTCCAAAGCCAGTACGTCCTTCCTCAGGTAAGGAGAACATTGTCCAAGTTTCCTTCCAATGGCTGTCAGGCTTTTGAACTTACCCTTGTTACAGTAATCATGGACTCTCAGACACCACAAAGGACACTTTGCAATATTGTAATGCCACTTTTATCTTGCACTATGGGAACTGTGAACATTTACTATCTATCTTTGATGATTCATGATTTTTGTTATTTTAATGCATAAGACTGCAGGTTTTATTGAACTACATGTTCAACTGCAGCAAGTTAGAATTTCAGTGCAAATGTACAATGTCTAGGACAGTGAACTGAGTGCAGGAGTAAAAGAATCGGGAGTCAAAAAAAGTGAGAATTCATGGGATGGTAAAGAGATGAAAGGGAGGGAGACTGATGAAATTGTTGGAGGCATTCAGGGAGAGAATGATCCCAGGGATCAGAAGCTTAATGGAGAAATCTGCAGATGCTGATTGTAGTCAAAACACAGAAATTCTGGAAGAACTCAGCTGGTCTCGCAGTGGATTAATTTATAAGGAACATTTCATGGCTCTGGGCCATGGAAGGAATCAGAATTTATTGAAAGAGAAGAATATTGTAGATGTAACAAAGACGTTTCTAGTGGCGGGAGGGTCTAGAACTGGAGGGCACAGCATCAGAAATAAAGAATATCCCATTGAAATAGAGATGAGGAGAAATTCCATCAGCCAAAGAGCGATGAATCAGTGGAACTCTGCCACGGATAGCTGTCGAGCCCATCCTTGGGTCGATTTAAAGTGCTGGTTGATAGATTCTTGATTAGTAATGTTGTCAAAGGTAACAGGGAGAAGACAGGAAAAATACATCAGCCATGTAGAGCCATGGCAGAGCAGGCTCAAGGGGCTGAATGGCCTAATTCTGCTCCTACAATTTATGGCATTATAGAAAAGAGAACACGAGGTAGAGACTAAAGAAGGAGAGTCAGGTTAGGGAAGTGGGCCAAAGAAAAGGGGTAGGCGTGGTCACTCATGGGTATGGCTGTGTATACGTATGCTTACTGTGTACTCAGTGTGCGTTTATTTGCATCTGCATGTGTGTGGGCAGGGGTGGATGAGGGAAGGGGGGCAGTTTGGGCACCAGAAAATGGAGTGACCACCACTTCCCACCCCCCCCACCCCCGTATAAGGAGGAGAAGCAGAGGAGACAACCCATGGGATGGTGACCACAGATGCTGGTGACTCGAGGCAAGGAACCCATGGAGGCTGCTGGCGACTGCGGTCAAGGGACTTACACCAGGCTGCAAACTGCTGGAGACTTGATCGAAACTAGCTAAAGGTGTACTAGGTATCGGAACCAGGATGCGAGGGGGAGCCGAGGGCACTGAAGGGTTCCTGATTGTGTCAGAGGTTCAGACCTGGAGCTCGGGTTGCCGATCATTTGGACTGGACTCTGTGTGGCTGCAGGAGCACTGGAGGCAAATCCAGACACTCAATGGCTCTGGGAGGACTTCCCTTTCTCTGACTGTGATAGGCACTTTAGGCAATTTCTGTTGATGGTGAAATTATGTACCTTATTTTGTGTAATATGACACTGGTCACATAACGTGACAATAAAATGAATCTGGAAATTTGAACCATTTTCAATGGAATTTAGCAAAATAATCACAAATTTAACATGGCCAAACTTCAATTGTTTGGATGTGATGCAGCAAATTAGAGGGAAGAGAGAAAGGGAATATTATCAAAGTAATGATTTTTCTTGGGGTGCTGGGAAATATGAATCATTTAGGGTGGAAAATTGTGACACAAAAGGAAATAAATAATTGGGAATTGTCATAGACCATCTGGGTGTGATAGAACAGATTCTATCACCAATGTGTCTATGTACAGATGGTCGTGTAGGATGACTGTGATTGGCTGAGAGTGTAGCTACACCTACTGGCAGGTCTTAAAGGATTGCTCCTAGCCAGACCAGGTCATTCTGGACTGGTCGACCTACTTGTGATAGGCTCCAGTCTTTTAGTTAATAAAAGCCTTGGTTTGGATCAACAAGTCTTTGGTTCTTTTGACACGCACTACACTGGGCAAGAGCCGGAAATTGATGTAGAATTAATTGAAAAAATAGAAAATGTGTTGGAAAAAGGAAGGTTGAAGCTTAGAAAGGATGTTAATTGAAATAAAATTAAATAGAATGAAGGCAAAGCTTGCTTCATGGAGCCATCTGTAGCTGAGCACAGCATGGAGGAGGGGGAAGGTGATCCGCTCATCTTCTCAATGAGTAGTTGCACTCTCATGGATCAAATACTATAGCCAAAGCTCTGTTAGCCACTTGGCTGCCACAGTCCCCACATTAGAACAATACCTGAATTTAAAAAATAAAGCACTTCCAAAGTTCAGGTACTTACAAAGCACTTTAGAACAGAGAAAACAAATTTTTCATTTGCCAAGTTTTACAATGGAATGTCGGCAAAGCAATCGCAAATTTATTGTGACCAAACTTAAAATGAATGGAAGTGGTACAACAAATTAGATGGATGAGAGAAAGGGAGTGTTAACAAAAGTAATGATTTTGCATGGGGTGCTGGGAAATATGTCAGTTTGTGTGGAAAATTGTGATGCAAAAGACCATCACTAAAGCTCTTGCCTGCACTTTCGGCAAACCTGTCTCCCCATTTGTGGAAAATAACACTGATGGTAGTGATGGCCAACCTCTTGCAAAAGTGGGCAGGCTTTGATGGCCGCCCTGTTTTATTTGGCTTCAGCCTTTGAGTAAGTTGAGAGCGAATGGGAGGACGGACTGAGTGTAGAAGAAAGATGTATGTGTTCTTTGTACCTTTTGTAGCAACTCCCCCCCACCTCCCCAGCACTGCCACCACCACCCCAACATCTGTCCAGGACCGCCACTCCCTCCCCTCCCACCTCTCCCTCCCCGGCCAGCGCCTGGATTCCATTGCCTGGGAGTCGATGTGGGATTAAGTATTCCATGAAGGGGTCAATGGACTAAAATGTTTGGGGACCCCTGACCTAAAGGTACAACAGCATACAGAAAATGGACAAGGGAATGGCAAATGGAATTTAACTCAAAGTGATGCATTTTGGAAAGTTAAACCAGGGAAGGATATACATAAGTGATTCTCAACCTTTTTCTTTCCACTCACATGCCACTTTAAAAATTCCCTATGCCATAGGTCCTTAAGGATTGCTTAAGGTGGTATGTGGGAAGAAATAAAAAGTTTGAAAACCACTGTTTTGATTGTACCTAATTGACTCGTTATGTGCACAGCTTCATAACTCCAAAGGAAATGGGCCGATGACAATTTTTCTCAAAGTATTTCAGTAACAATTGGGTCTGGAGCAGTGATTCTCAACCTTCCCTTCCCACTCACATCCCACCTTAAGCAATCCCTTACTAATCATGGAGCACCAATGGCATAGGGATTACTTAAAGTGGGATGTGATTGGGAAGAAAAGGTTGAGAACCACTGATGTACATAGTGAACAGCAAGGCTCTGGGGAATGTTGCTGAACAGAAAGATCCATGGGTACAAACATGTAGTTTCCTGAAAGGGGCCACGCGGATAGACAGCTTGTTGAGTAAGGCAAATACATGCCTACCTTAATTGACCAAGGATTTAAGTACAAGCATTGAGACACCATGTTACAGTTGTACAAAATATTGGGTGGAGCATTGTGTGCAGTTCCTGTCATCACACTTTAGGAAGGATGTGTTTTAAGCTAGAGAGGATGCAGAAAAGGATCAGGTTCAAGTTCACGTTTATTATCATTTGACTCTACATCTACAACCAGATGAAACAGCATTTTTCTGGCCCATGGTGCGCATGCATACACATATGCATATATAGCACATAATAATCTCATACATGCATACATATATAAAGATATACATATTCTAAAATAAATATTTATCATTATTTTGAAATTATTTACTTATTTATCGTTCATCAGCCTGCGGGAAGAAGCCTAGCAGTCTTGATTTTGATGCTCCTGGTGGTAGTGGGTTAGATACTGTGTGCTGGATGGAAAGAGTCCTCAATAATTCCTTCAGCCCGGTTACGCATGATACAGTATAATTGGTTACACAGGTTACATATCACTCCTCAAAAATTAAAAGAATGGGATCCAACAGTATCAGATAAATGTTTTCGCTGTAAGAAGGAAACGGGAACAACAGTACATGCAATTTGGGCGTGTGAGAAAGTGAAAAAGTTTTGGGAAGATCTAAATCAGATATTAAATAAAATCACAAAAAATAACGTACCAAAAATTCCAGAGATCTTTCTTTTAAGTAACATAAGTAATGAATTAGGCCTCAAATTGGAGAAAGCGCAAAAAAGATTCATTATGATAGCCTTAGCACTAGCAAAAAAGTTCATAATGTTAACTTGAAAAATGGAAGAGAGCCTGAGAATACAGCAATGGTCCATGGAAATGAATAAATGTATTCCATTTGAAAAAATAACATATAATTTCAAAAATAAAGTCACATTATTTGAACAAATCTGGGAATCATACATGGAACATAACAGAGAGAGCTTGCCTCGGACCTCAACCCCGTAAAATGATTAGAAGACAAAACTATTTGATTCAGTGTGTAAAAACAGATGACGCATTTTTCTTGTTTATTTTTCATTGTTTTATGGTTTTATTGTGGTGTATATGTTGAATATTTATTGGTTTTGGAGGGGGGTGGGAAGGGGAGAGGGAGGGTAGGGGGGAAAAAAAGGGAGAAAATGCAACTGTGTATATTTAATGAGAAACATTTGTATATATTTTGGTTGATACGGTTCACAGTGGGAAAAATAAAAAAATTATTTTAAAAATTAAAAAAAAATAATTCCTTTAGCCCTATTTAAGCAACAGTCTAAGTGAATGCCGTCAGTAAAAGAAAGAGAGGCACCAGTGATCTTCTCAGCTGTTTTGATGATCTTCTGGATTGACTTCCAGTCTGATGCTTTGCAGCTACCGTCCCCCACAATGATACAGCCGGACAGGACCCTCTCATTTGTGCTCCTATAAAAGGTTATCAGGATGGGGGCCGGTAGCCATGCCCTCCTCAACCTCCTCAGGAAGTGTCTTCTTGACTAATGAGGAGGTGTTGTGGGTCCAGGAAAGGACACACCAATATGGAGCCATTGACCACAAGAATCTTGCCTGGACTGGAGGGCTCGAGTTATAAGGAGAAGCTGAATAGATGGAACCTGTTTTTTTTTTCCTGTACCAAAGGAGGCTGACAATAACCTGATTGATAGAAGTATATAAAGTTATTGGGGGCATAGATAGGGTAGAAATCCTGAGTCTGTTTCAATGCTATGGGTGTACAAAGTAGAAAGCATTGGTTAAAAATGAGGGGATTACGTTGTAAAGGAATCTGAGGGGTATAATTTTTACATGAAGTATTAAGTATCCAGAATGAGCCATCAGAGGAGGTGTTGAAGGTAGGAACATTAAGGAGGTATCTGGATGGGTACTTGAATGAACAGAGAATCGAATGATGTGGAATTAATGCAGACGGGTAGGATAAGCTCAGATAGGCATGATTTAAATTTAGATGTACAGCATGGTTACCGGCCCTTCCTGCCCATTAATACATGCCCCCCCAATACACCAATTAACTTACAACCCCCGTACGTTTTTGAAGAGTGGGTAAAAACCCGAGTATCCGAAAAAAACTCATGCAGATATGGGAAGAACATACAAACTCTTTCCAGACAGTGCTGGATTCGAACCTGGTTCACTGGCTCTGTGATAGCATTGCACTAACAGTGCCACACATGATAGTTGGCATGTACTCGATGGGCCAAAGGGCCTGTTTCTATCCTGTACAAATCCATGGAGATAAAATGAAATCCCACCCTGTTTCTGGTAATGCTTTCAGTCTCATGGAGAAATTACATGATAAAAGGTGGTAAAAATGGGGAATGCAAAATTTCCAAATCCAAAGTTCATGCAGATTAATCAGTGGTAAATATACCTCAATGTCAGAAAATAAGATGTACAGCCTATTGGAAAATAAACATCTACTCTGCTCAGCACCATCTTATCTGTCTCACTCTAAGGCCTGAGGATAAATAGCAAAGCAAGTGTACTCTCCAGAAAAAATGTTTGAATGTTCATGTTCTTGTGTATCATTCACACCTTAAAGCCAATAGGTAAGATGTGAAGTTTGAATGAAGTAACTGGTCCAATCTTTGATGTTACAAAGAAGATCAATGTGAAATCATTCAACAAGCTGGATACCCTTCAATTTTAGGGATTGCCTTATGAAGATGGACATCTGATACTTAATGTGATAGTGAAATAAACAAGGAGTGATATTAACATGTAGGGTTAGTGGGGCATAAATTTGGAGTTCAATGTATATTTTTGGAGGCTTTGGAGAGGGAGCATAAGAGGTTCACCAAGGCGTTGGCTGCTTGAGACGAGATATGGAGAGGGCAGACAAACTTGGATTGTTTTCTCTGGATATTGGAGGCTGATGGAAGTTTATAAAATGATGCGAGATATACATGCAGCAGATGGTCTTTTCCCTGGGGTGGAAATATGAAAGAACGTTATGATTGGAGAAAGTCCAAAGGAGATGCATGAGGTTTTTTAATATAATGTCTAAGAGGCATTTAGATAGGCACATGATTAGGTAGGGAATAACGGGATACAGACCATGTCCAAGCAGATGGGATAAGTTAAATTAATTTTAAATTCAGACACACAGCATGGTGACAAGCCCTTCCATTCAACAAGCCCATGCTGCCCAATTATACCTACATCCTGTGTACGTTTTGAATGGCGGGAGGAAACTGGAGCACCCAGAGGAAACTCACACAGGCACGGGGAGAATGTACAAACATGATGGGACAAAGGGCCTGTGATTGCACTGAACTGTTGTATGGACAGAATCCAGAGAGTCCTTCTTCGCCAGGACTGATGATAATGGCGGGAGGAAACTGGAGCACCCAGAGGAAACTCACACAGGCATGGGGAGAATGTACAAACATGATGGGACAAAGGGCCTGTGATTGCACTGAACTGTTGTATGGACAGAAACCAGAGAGTCCTTCTTCGCCAGGACTGATGATAATGGCAGGAGGAAACTGGAGCACCCAGAAGAAACTCACACAGGCACGGGGAGAATGTACAAACATGATGGGACAAAGGGCCTGTGATTGCACTGAACTGTTGTATGGACAGAATCCAGAGAGTCCTTCTTCGCCAGGACTGATGATAATGGTCACAAACACTGATTTAAATCCCAGAAACAATTGATTGTCTTAAACAAAGGTTAAAGTGTTGGAATTCTGGAAGGATGGTGTCTTTTATTTTCTCTGACATTCCTACAGTGTAACACTACAATAGTTTAAGCAGTCCTGCCAATGCAAGAAGTGTTATAACACTCCTTTCATTTTCCTTGCTTCTTCCTTTCTCAGTATCTTCCATACATCAACCTTTAAAATATATATGGCTTCTGCAAAGAAACTGTTGTCACCCTATCAATGCATCTTTGGTGTAGGGATTTGTTTGCCAATAAAAACACTTGAAAATGATTTTAAGCTGAAACAAA
Source organism: Narcine bancroftii (assembly GCF_036971445.1). Classification (NCBI taxonomy): domain Eukaryota; kingdom Metazoa; phylum Chordata; class Chondrichthyes; order Torpediniformes; family Narcinidae; genus Narcine; species Narcine bancroftii. The sequence goes on along the minus strand of NC_091480.1, from coordinate 97,355,005 downwards.
TTAGTTTGGAAATAACATACAAGGGTGGAGGCAGTTCAGAAAGAGAATGGACGATATCCAAACTGACAGGAAAGAAGCTGAACTTGAGCCCGGTTCACCTCAAATATCACTTAACGTCCTGCAGCTTGGCTGTAAGACCACAAGGAAAATTCCCCCACTGCTTCTAACCGTGAATGGGGTGATTGGGGAGGGTGAGAAGAGATTGAGGGTTGGTTTTCCACTCATGGATTCATCATCTTTTTTTAAAAATCAACTTGATTAACATGCTGGCATTGAATAAAATACACAGCCTTGCACCTGCGACTGTCTCCAGCTGTTGATTAATTAACTCAAGGTCTATATGAGAGTTTGAGTCGAATTCCTTCAGACTGATGAATAATCTAATGCAGTTAGACAAAACACCAAACAGCATATGATTTTGTTTCTGCTATAGATAAGGCAGGACATCGATAGGTGAATATTTTGTGATAAATTGGAAATCTCTGCAATCCACTCATTCAACCTGCAAAGATTTCAATGACATTTACGTGATGGCTATCTACATCTTATCAGAATGATATTACCCTTACACCAGATCCCCAAAACTGTTAACCTTTTCTGTCCTGAGAAGAGATTAACAGGAAAAGATTCATGGATGTGCTCAAAACCTATTTGAAGAGATGTAAGATTCTCATTCGCTGCTGGGTATTTCTGGCCCATAACCACTCAAAGTTTGGGATGCACTTTAAAGCCATGCATCAGACACACACCACAGCCTGTATTATTAGCAGATCAATTGCATCTTGTAGTCCACGAGGGCAAATCTTTGCCATTGTCTCGTGACTGTCATTGGACGCATCAGAATTCACTTCAATATTCAAGATTCCTTTATTGTCATGTAGAAGTACAGAACATGTCTTCTTCTTTGGCTTGGCTTCGCGGACGAAGATTTATGGAGGGGGTAAAAAGTCCACGTCAGCTGCAGGCTCGTTTGTGGCTGACAAGTCCGATGCGGGACAGGCAGACACGATTGCAGCGGTTGCAGGGGAAAATTGGTTGGTTGGGGTTGGGTGTTGGGTTTTTCCCAACATGTAATATTACACGAATATTACACGAAATTGCCTTCTGCCTGCCATTAGGCAAAGAGCTGCCAAAGTGTTGCCTGGCGCCCCTTACAGTACGAGAGAAAGAGAAACAAAAGAAAGAGTCCCTTCAGAACCACTGAGTGTCCGTGGATTCGCCTCCAGCCTCCCGTAGCCTCTACAGCCGCACAGACCCCTGTTCTATCCATTGGCAACCCAGGCTCCTGATCCAAACCTCCGATACAATCGGGAATCCTTCAGCACCTGAGGACCTTCGGGAGCTCTTATTGCCCTCATCACTGCCTTAAATCCTGGCTCCAATAACTGTTACCCCATGAGGCAGTGTCCAGCAGCCCACAGCCTGTGCGGGTCCTCCCAGCCTCACGTTCCCTGCAGCCTGTGTGGGTCCCTCAGCTGCTGAGCCCATTGCTGATTGGCTGCCATTGTTACTGTACTGTAGGGTCGTCTCCTCTGCTTCTCCTTCTCAATGAGGGTGTTCTCTTCGTTTTTGGTGCCCTGTGCCGGTCCACTGCTCCCCCCACCCCCGCCCGTGTCTGCAACTCCTCATGGCCACTGCTAAGCATAGGCCATCTTGCATAGAGACCTCGTTGTACTTTACAAATACCGTTAGCTGTTTACGGAGTCTTAGGACCAGGCAGTTAAACCCTTTGCAGTGAAGTGGAATTCATCTTTAATCCCAGGGTCTACCAAAGAAGAAAGAAGGTTAGCTTGCAACAAACAAAGTCATTATTCTTGATGAGGTGTGAGGAGGATTACACGTGAGTAGGCCATTCAATCCTTTGAGCCGATCTTATTCTGTCATTCATCCAGGTCATGTCTGATCTGCATCTCAACTTCATTTCGCTATCTTTGTCCATTTCAGTTGTCCATGTCCTTGCCCATCTTCTACAGAAAACTTATACAGGTGTACCGTGGAAACCATGTCTGGTATGGAGGTGCCAATGCTCATGAGAAGAAAAAACTCCAGAGTAAATGGGCCTGCGACATCATGGGCACCAGACTTCACTCCATCGAGGACATCTACAAGAGGTGGTATCTTAAGAAAGCAGCCTCTATCCTCAAAGACCCCCACCCCAGGCAATGCCCTCTTCACTCTGCTACCATCGGAAAAAAGGTGAGGAGCCTAAAGACAAGCACCCAGTGGGTCAAGGTCAGCTTCTTCCCCGCTGCCATCAGATTCTTGAATGAACAATGAACCACAGACACTGCCTTTCTTTGACTTTTTGTGTACTATTATTATTTATTGTTTATATGAATGTTTGCACTGTGTCACTGCCGCAAAACAACGAATTTCATGACATGTTCATGACAATAAATTCGGATTCTGATTCCGATCATTGATATTGAGTGGAAAAATCCATTCCCCTCAGCATGCAGCCATTAGACCAGGGGCTTCTACAGCCAATATTCCCAATATTGTTCACCTCGTTTCCTGATTTCACATTCCAAAGAATCTATTTCTAATTTTAACAATGTTCTCCTTGTTCTGGGACCTGTGACAGAGGAAGTTATTTAGTGATTTCTTTCCAAAGACCTACATTGAACCTAGAACTAAATAGGAAAGTTTGCAGATGACATACCGACATACATAGAGCACGGTAACAGGCCCTTTCGCCCACAAGCCTGTGCCACCCAATTAACCCTTGGTACGTTTTGAACATTGAGAGGAAACTGGAGCCCCTGGAGGAAACTCACGCAGACACGGGATGTACAACTTCTTACAGACAGTGTTGCGCTAACCATGTGGCCCTAGGCTGTAAGTGCAGTGTGATACACAAAAGTGCAGATCATGCAGGGCTTGACAAAGGGCTCAGGCATTTTCCTTCTAAAATGTGAGCAATATAATTTATGGGCTCTGCGTAACCTGCTTTCTCTAGCACTTTTGTGTATTGTAATAGAACATTGGTCCAAATAATGTAAACTTGTACAGTACCAGCTTCGATAACCATTCCAGGCATCCATCATTCTCCATGAAAAATATTACCTCTGATGTCTCACCTAAACTTTCCTCCACTTTCCTTAAACAGATGTTTCTCCAAGATTATCTCTTTTGTTAGTTGTCAATATTCAAGCCAAACTTATCTCATCGTAAAGCTCTATATGCCATTATCCTTTGTCGTTACATTTTGTGCACTAGTCCACTTTCAGCAAACTCTGCAAGTGGAAAATCATTGTTTCTTCTCACCTCCAAAATTCTCACCACAAGGGTGTCACAGTTAGTTTGTACATTCTTCCCGTGTCTGTGTGGGTTTCCTCCAGATGCTCCCACCCTTCAAAATGTTTAGATGCTCGGGCTTGTGGCCAGGAGGGTCTCAAACCATTTATGTTGGATACAAAGTGAATCTGTCATGATGAACTCCATCAGTCACTGAATCATCTAGTTCCTTTTGTCACTTCTAACTCTTATCTACCCTTACATCCAGTGAAGAGCTTCTGCTCAAAATGTTGACCATCCTTTTTCTCCCACTGATGCTGTTTCACTCACTGAGTTCCTCCAGCAGATTGTGTTTGGCTTCAGATTCCAGCATTCTGCAGTCCCTGCATCTGCCAACAGTTTGCTCCATTATCCGGACTCCGACTGAGATCTTTACAATCACCTAAAATTAGACTCCAGACCTCTTGCCAATTTCAAGGCCTCAGTTTGTCCCAGGTGGGGGAATCAAGGTGGGACCAGCAAGGTCCTGCTTCATCTGTCTGCATAGGTGCAACTCCGGGTGAAGAAGAAACATCTGTAAGTGGTGTTCACTACTAAGTTAAGTCCAAGTTTTATGTACAACTGGATGAAATAGTGATCTTCAATCCTTGGTGTAAAAACATGCAAACACAGATAGACATAGCATGCATATTTACAAATGATTTATTTACAAATGATTTATCTGCAGCATACATATATATTAAAAATAGAGAGAGAGAGAGAGAGAGAGAGAGAGAGAGAAATAAATATTAAATAAATAGTAGCGTCTCGGATGGTCAGTGTGAGCAGTTCATCAGTCGTTCAGCATTCTCACTGCCCGTGGAAGAAGCTGTTCCTAACCCTGCTGGCTCTGATCCTCCTGTATCTCTTTCCCAATGGGAGCAGCTGGAAGGTGCTGCGTGCAGGGTGGTAGGGGACCTCAATGATTTTGCAAACCAACTTCAGACGATGATCCCCGTAGGTCACGTCAAGATGGGGGAGGGAGACTCCCCCCCCCCCAGCGATCCTCTTAACTGCTCTTGTGGTCCTTTGGATTGACCCCAATCTCTCCACCAATCATACCACACTGTGATGCAGCCAGCCAGGACGCTCTTGATGCCAAGGGGTCTGTGGCAACTGTGAGCAGAGCAAGTGATAGGCCGCTACACCATTGCTCGTAATTTAATACTGAAAAATAAATATACCGGGATGCATCTGGATAAATAACAGAACTGGCATCTACTTCTGATTTGAGCCTGAGGTATATCTGCAGTGGCCTACATCAGGATGCATGTACAACTCCAGCAGCTTGAAATGATTAGACCCCATGTCCCCCTCTAAATTATACTCCAAAACCTTCGATTCCTGATAAGAGGGATTAAAAAGTTTTCTTTTTGCTGGTTACATCATAATCAAGCTGACCAAGTGGAGAGCCAAATGTAGGAAACATATCTAATAAAATAATTGTTAGCAAAGCTGGCAGATTCAAATTTGCCAAGAAATTAATCGAAGTAAAGATCATTTGGCTTAAGTGCTTATGACTTCCTGAGGTGTGTTCCTATAAAGGTCGTTTTCCACTGGAAGGTTGAATGAGAGAATCATCAATTTCCTCAAAATATTCCTTGAATTGTTTCACCTCATGATTATCTCACCTACAAGTGTAGACTGTGTAAACAGTAACAGGTCATTCCAATTGATGTTCAATTGTTTATAAGACTTGTTAAGGTTTATGTTAATCCCCAAATGAGCTAACCCCCTGTGGACTGGGAGGAGCTGTCAATTTGGACACTGTCCTTTCCAGCCTGGTGTGATGACACATTCTTCAGCATAATGTAAACTGTTATTAAACATTCCTGTGAATTAGAAGCATCTTGGGCAAATCAATTTGGATAATCTGGATCCAGCTGCAGTCAACGTTAATTACATTGTCCTAATTCCACATAAAATGATATCATGTTATAGACCTCATGCAGTGGTTACCATAGAAAACTGTTGCTTTAACCAATGTGCAGTAGAAATCAATGCTTTTCCGTTGGTGGCAGTGATCCCAACTTAGAGCTCTGCTGGATAAGGGATGGATCAGAGGGCCAAGGTATAAAACAACAGCAAAGATTCTCAAAAACAAATTCCTGCCACAAGGGAACTCAAGCCAGTTCTTGTAGGTTCAAAACTGTGTTCACCTGCGTTCTAGCTTATTCTTAAACGTTGATGCAATTGGTTTTCCACCAAAGAGCCCCACCCAAACATGTACTCAAAATATTAGTTCATCACTGGTATTAGCTATTTAGTACTTTTTAACATTCAGGTTAGAGCCCTTCATCAAATTGGACTGAATCTAGACTGTCCTGAGGGAGAGTTCTGAGCCATTCTTTGTTTCCCACATCGTGCTGCTTGACCCGCTGAGTTCTCCTGCATATTTTTGATGTTTACACACTGTTTTCCCAAACTAGATAGTAAAACTAAATGAGCAGTGAGGAGAGACTCCTTATGAGTACATCCAGTTGACAAAATTTAGATATTCATATGGCACGGTAACAGCCCATGAGCCCGTGCCACCCAATTGACCTACAACCCCCAGTACATCTTGAAAAGTGGGAGGAATCTGGAGCTCTCGGAGGAAAGCTAGACATGGAGAGAACATACAAACTCCTTACTGTCAGTGGGGTTCGAACCCTGGTCCCAGTTGCTGGCGCTGTAACAGCGCTGCACTAACTGCTACACTAACTGTGCCTTTAGTGCAATGACCTCTTCGCCATTCAAAGTGGAATACCTGGAAGGTAGCTGCCTTTGGTATCAGGTGAGGAGCTTACAGCTTCACTTTACTGGTCCAAGCACTCTGACTCCAACAAGTAGGATTAATGTCACATCTGAATTTCTGTTCAGGCATAGTCCAAGTGATAATCTGTAAGATCATCACCAATTAACACAAAAGGGAATTTTGGAGAAAATCCTGAACAGATAAACGGTTGAGCAGGGAATATGCTGCCACAGCTATTAATTGAGGCTACCATGGATTCAAGGAAAATAAAAATAAAAAAATAAGACAACAAAGGAGGGTTATATAGATAGAAATGGCCAAGCAAGATATGGGGGCAGGAACATTGACAAAGAACATTGCACTCCTCAAAAACTCATTCAAATATGGAACGCAGGTGGATGGATAAAGTTGAGAGACAAATCAGTTATAATTAAACTGAATGGGTTGTATCAGCTCAGTGGGATGAAAGTAGGTGTTCTTTGAAGATGATACGGTACATTGTTTTTGTGAATCACCATCCAGCTCTTCACATTGGAATCAAATGTTCTGTGGCATGCTTAATGACAGATAAAGAATTACATCCCAGTTTGCTCTATTTCATGAACAAAACAGAACATTTTGGTACATTAAACCTGAAGAGGACTTACACAGTCCATGTCAGTGCCCTGGAGAGTGATCTAAGAGAGAACCCTAATGGTGCGGGAACCATGTGGTGAAGAAGGCCCTTTTGTCTGCATTGAACAGGCGATTGAATGAAGAAGTTGGGACATCAGATTATAAAGGTACAAGATATTTTTCAGTCCACATGGAGTATTGAACACAGTTCTGGTCACCCAGATTTGCAAGATGTCAATTAAGATGGTAAGGATGCATAAAAATTCATGAGGCTATTGCTGAGAATAGCAAGGCAAAGATTTGCCCTTAGCACTAATTGCCTGGTGCCCCTTACAGTCAGGAAAGAGAAGCAAAAGAGAGTGCCCACAGAGTTCCATGGATCCGTCTCCAGTGTTCCACATCCACACAGCGTTCAGTCCAAACCATTGGCAACCCAAGCTCCATAACGAACCTCTGACACAAACAGGAAGACTTCAGCGCCTTTAGTACCATCTGGCCTCTTAATTCCAATACCTGGTGTCCCTCTGTCCAGTCTTGAGCCAGCCTGGTGTGAGTCCTTTGACTGCAGTCACCAGCACTCCATATGAATACCTCACTTCAAGTCACCAACAGCCCGCTGCCTGTGTGTTCTTCAGCCTTAGAGACCCCTCGCCGGTCCGCTGCGTGGTCATCGACCCATGGGTCATTTCCTCTGCTTCTCCTCAAATGGGCAGGTGGTCTCCCAGTTTTCTGGTGCCCTGCGCCAGTTTTCTGCTTCCATGGAATGTGCAACCCCTTGAAGCCTCTGCTGAACATAGGCGCTGCCATCTTGGGCCCAGACCCCGTGGTCCCAGGATTTCACAGGCCCTTTAAAGCCCGTACAGAGCCAACGGCCATCAGACTGAGTGGTTGGACACCACAGGGGAGAGCTGAGTCTCTGCTCCCCACTCTTTGCTGGGTCCACACCAGCAGTAGTACTGCTATTACAGAAGCTCTGGCTGCGCCACCACATTTTTTCTCTGTAAATCAAAGCAAGCGGAGCAGAGATTGCCTTTTCCAATGTGTGGTGTAGCTTTCATCCTTTGTGGAACGTCCGGGTAGTGAAGCAGATCAGGGTCAAGCCATTTCAATTGCAATAACTTTTAAAAATATGGCTACATGAATACTATTGGAAAATGTAGATTTTGGACACTTTGTAAAGATGAAAAGGCAATTACCTGTGAAAGAAAAATGGAAATGCTGGAAATTCATAAAAGATAGTGCTAAAAAAAATTTAAATTTAGACATACTGCACAGTAACAGGCCCTTTTGACCCATGAAACCATACCACCCAAATAGACCCAATTGACCTACAACCTCTGTGTTTTGAAAGGTGGGAGAAAACCCACACAAGCGTGGAGATAACGTACAAACTCCTTGCAGACAGCACAGGATTCGAACCCCAGTCCCTACTGCGCCGCAACAGCGTTGTGTTAACCTCTACGCTAACTGTGCCACCCCCCTACGAAATTCTGAAAGAAACCAGGCTTATTGATCTTAATTAAGGGAAATTAAAAAGAAAACCCTTACCTATGGAACTTTCTGACTAGCTCTGGTACAAGCCCATTGCTCTGGGAGTTCACTAGTCAACGAGAAAATTATAGCTGGAAGTTAGTCATTTTTGGGCAGATTTGTGCTGAATTAGGGCAGGTGTGTGTGTGACCGAGGAAATCCATCAGAGACCAATCAATCTCCTCTCACCACAGTTGGTCAATAACTCCGTTCACACAGCCACAACAGCCAGCAGCAACAAGCAAATGAAGCATGTCAGATAAAGCCAAAGTATTGTAAATAGGATTAGAATATCAGGGACAGCTCGCTACCACTGTACTGCATGTCCCCAGGTGATCCTCTCACTGGAGCTCAGCCAGATTCGCCCAGGACGGAAGACAAACGAAGAGCTTTATTAGGAGGAGCCTTCATGTCCTGGGGCAGACAGTGGGGGAAACGAAAAGCAAAGAGCTGATGACTTTGTTAAGTGAAGCACCTGGAGATGTGGGCTGACACATCCCAGCTTTGTCAGCCTCTGTTACACAAAACAGGTCCCAGCTATACCTTCCACCACTGCAGGGGATAAACTTGACAAGTGTGTAAGGAGATCATCCATCAAAAGCTCCCAAAAGAGCTGCAGATCCTCAGAGTTACTTTAATGTTAACCCTCTAAGTAATGCACTGCCCTCTTTACCATAGCTCAACTCAACTTGTCACTTACGATTTAATTTGAAAACACAGACCCGTAGTGAATTGAGTCAACTCATTTCGACAGCAGTGTTGATCCATTAATTCTGATGAATTATGGTTTTGAAGTTCCCACCAACCATAGAAAACATGAATGTTTCTGCTGTGCATGTTTTTGCAAGAACTTTTTTCAGGATTGATGACCCTGGACAATGAAGATTTTGCTTCCTGAACACTTTTGGGTGTACGTTATGGATTGTGGGGCTGCTCATCACAAAAGTCCCCTTAAAATTTTCCTATCACATACCCTTTTTTAAGATATAACATTTTTTGGTGATTTGATTTCATATTTTGTCTACTTTAAACTACAAAACCACGAAGTGCAACATGTCATTGAAAGTTCATTTTCTGCATCTTCCCTGCTGATCTTTGTGCCGTCAATGACGAACATGATGAAAGGTTTCACCAGGACATTACAACCATGGAAAAGTAGTATTAGGGCAACTGGAATCCATCAATGCCGACCGACTATTATTGGACACTGACTCAAGAGGCATCAGATGCTGAGTACAAATGAAACTTAGTGGCAAAACATTTTTAGGTCAGTTGAACTAATGCCATGTGTCAACATCATTATCCGATTAAACATGCTAAATTCAATAAAAGTTAATTTAACATTTCTCCAACTCCCTACAACCTACATGATACAGCAAATCTGAAATTATCTGTGTGGTCAGCTTGAGGTTGTCTGTCATAATCCAATTTGTTTCAGGAAGCAAACCTTTTGAAAAAAAATTGTTGTCCAATGTGATCAATGATGAACAGTAGGCGTGGGAGAATCTACACCTCACCCAGTAATGTTGACTGGGGGTGGGGGGGGGGGGGGGATGCATAGCACACGTTGAGGATATGGCATCAGACATAAATGCCTTTCTTGTTTTGGCTCTTCTTGTCATAAAGTATTACCAAATGTTTCTTGTAACAGGTCCAAAAAAAAGTTATTGTCTTTAGCTTTCACTGAACATGAAGCCACCTGAATTGAACAAAAGATGGAAAATGTCCTTCAGGTTTGCAGGATCTATGCCAGTGCAATTATCAGTGTCCTGTTTGGAAATTTGAGGATTGATCTACGATAAACTGTACAGCCTTCCTACTTTACCTACCATCAAAGTTCTTCTGCAAAATGACAACAAGATGTTGCAGCTCAAAGAATCTGCGCATTCTGTACATGAAACACAAGGGATTGACATAAGTTCACCAACTAACTGAGAAAGCTAATGGATTGGTGGCCTTCACTGCAAAGCATATGAAGTATAACAGTGAGGAGATTTTGAGACAACTTTACAGGGAACTGATTAGATTACACCTGCAGTTCCATGTATATTTTAGCCCTGTGGAAATAGCGGAGAGAAGGTTCGCTCGGTTGATTCCTGTGATGAAGTTAACCACAAAAACCTGCAGATCCAATGCAATACACAAAAGTGCAGGAGAAACTCAGCAGGTCACATAGCAGTAATAGAAGGTAAAGGGCAGTCAAGATTTTTGGCCTTGAGCCCTTTGTCAAGAATGTGAAGAGAGAACTTCTCCAGGGTATGCATCCCTCGAAGAGATTTCGCAGTGGAGCAGTGAAATGGAGTTAACCTAGGAAATCTGCAGGTGCTGGGGTCAAGTGCAGTACACAAAAATGCCCGAGAAACTCAACAGGTCACACAGTATCCATAGGAAATAAAAAGCAGGTGACATTTTGACCTGAGCATTTCAATGGGAACATTCTATTTACTTTTTTTGTGGAATGGTTGGTGTAGCAATGCTGTTACAGCTCCAGTGATCGGGACTGGGGTTAGAATCTCATGCTGTCTGTAAGGAATTTGCATGTTCTCCCTGTGTCAGTGTAGGTTTACCCCAAGGGCTCCAGTTTCCTCCCACCATTCAAAACATACTGGGGATTTATGTTAATTGGTGTAAATGGACGGCACGGACTCATGGGCCGAAAAGGCCTGTTACCATGCTGTATGTCTAGCACGATGGGACACAGGATGATGGGGGTTCAGAGTCATTGTAGAGTTTAGAAAATGCAAGGATAAAAATACCCTAAAGGGAATCACATAGAAGCCTTCAAAAAGCAGCAAGGATGTGGCTGTAGATCACAACAGGAGTTAGGAAGGGCAGTGAGAGAATTGATCGTTATGCCAGGAGCAATCTGCAGGTAAACAGAGAAAATCAAGTTGGCATTAGATCCCAGGAAAGAAAACGCTGGAATACTCTGAGATGCTTTTTAGAGTGGCTTGTGGCCACGTCCACAGGGGAAATGGCCATTTTAGATTTGGTGTTGGGATGAACTGGATTTGATCTAAAGGAACCCTTTAGAGGTAGTAATTTTCCAAAGTGAAAGGTTAAATAAGTTATGTTTTTATTCTTTGGAGTGTAGAAGGTTGAGAGGGGATTTGATTGAGGTAAAAATTATTAGGGGTATAGATAGAGTTGACGTGGAGAGGCTTTTTCCTTTAAGAAAGGGGGAGATACAAACAAGAGGATATGAGTTGAGAGTTAGAGGGCAAAAGTTTAAAGGAAACATGAGAGGGAACTTCTTTACTCAAGAGAGGGGTGGGTGTGTGGAACGAGCTTCCAGACGAAGTGGCGGAGGCAGGCTCAATATTAGCACTTAAGGAGAAGTTGGATATGGATATGGACGGGAAAGGAATGGAGGGTCAAGGGGCGAGTGTAGATCCATGGGGTTAGGGGGAGTCAGTGTTTGGCATGGACTAGAAGGGCCAAGTTGGCCTGCTTCTATGCTGCAATTGTTAATTGTTATATGGTTAATTCTTATGGATGCCTGCATGACCTGCTGAGTTTCTCCAGCACTTTTGTGTATGGACATGAAATTACTTGTCTTGTAAAAAGCATTGTTTTTTTTATGAATGATTGTTATCATCAGGGGTCCTCAGAATCAGAATTTATTGACATGAACATGTCACGAAATTCGTTGGTTTGCAGCAGCATCAAGTGCAAATATTATAAATTAAATTTTTAAAAACATATTTAGTGGAAAAGGAAACAAAGTGAGGTAGTGTCTGCTTCATTGACCATTCTGAAATCTGATGGTGGAGGGGAAGAAGCTGTCCTTGTGCTGTTGGGTGCTCATCTTCAGGCTCCTGTACCTCCTTCCTGATGGTAGCAATGAGAAGAGGGCATGGTCTGGGTGGTGGGGGGGGAAGAGGGGTTCCTTGAGAACAGATGCTGTTTTCTTAAGACACCGCCTCTTGAAGCTGTCCTCAATTGAGTGGAGACTGATGGCACTGACTGTTCACAACTCACTGTAGTCTTTTCCTGTCCTGCGCATTGGCACCTCCATCCCAGACTGTGACATAACCAGTCAGAATGCTCTGAATGGTACTGATGTAGAAATTTGCAACACCGTCTTTGGTGACATTCCGAATCTCCTCAAACTCCTCATAAAGTTCTTCCTCTTTATATTAATTTTCATCTTGTATCAGTTCTGAAGTATTGGCCCAAAGCCTTACATTAAATTCCTACCTTGCAGCAGGGAAATTTAAATAAATCCAGAATTTAAGAAAATTAATACTGGTTTTAGTAACCACCCTTCAGACCTATCTTTGAAATGAATGAATGAAACTTATTGTCATACACCTAAGTACAACGTACAGATTGAATTAAAGTTTTACTTACTGCAGATTGTGTAATCACTCTGAACCTTTCTGTGAGTTCAAGAGCAGATAAGCCTGGACAATTAACGTTGTCTCTGCCTAATGACGTTCACATCCTGTAAATACTTGAGAAAGAAACTCTCTTTCTCTTTGGCTTCGCTTCACGGACGAAGATTTATGGAGGGGGTAAATGTCCACGTCAGCTGCAGGCTCGTTTGTGGCTGACATGTCCGATGCGGGACAGGCAGACACGGTTGCAGCGGTTGCAGGGGAAAATTGGTTGGTTGGGGCTGGGTGTTGGGTTTTTCCTCCTTTGTCTTTTGTCAGTGAGGTGGGCTCTGAGGTCTTCTTCAAAGGAGGTTGCTGCCCGCCGAACTGTGAGGCTCCAAGATGCACGGTTTGAGCCGAGATCAGCCCACTGGCGGTGGTCAATGTGGCAGGCACCAAGAGATTTCTTTAGGCAGTCCTTGTACCTCTTCTTTGGTGCACCTCTGTCACGGTGGCCAGTGGAGAGCTCGCCATATAACACGATCTTGGGAAGGCGATGGTCCTCCATTCTGGAGACGTGACCCACCCAGCGCAGCTGGATCTTCAGCAGCGTGGACTCAATGCTGTCGACCTCTGCCATCTCGAGTACTTTGACGTTAGGGATGAAAGCGCTCCAATGAATGTTGAGGATGGAGCGGAGACAACGCTGGTGGAAGCGTTCTAGGAGCCGTAGGTGATGCTGGTAGAGGACCCATGATTCGGAGCCGAACAGGAGTGTGGGTATGACAACGACTCTGTATACGCTTATCTTTGTGAGGTTTTTCAGTTGGTTGTTTTTCCAGACTCTTTTGTGTAGTCTTCCAAAGGCACTATTTGCCTTGGCGAGTCTGTTGTCTATCTCGTTGTCGATCCTTGCATCTGATGAAATGGTGCAGCCGAGATAGGTAAACTGGTTGACCGTTTTGAGTTTTGTGTGCCCGATGGAGATGTGGGGGGGGCTGGCTGAAACTCTATATCACTGCAAAAGTGGGCTATTATGTTTACAAGGGCCAGCTCAGGCAGATGGTTCCACAGAACATTACATCACAGAAACAGCCCTTCAGCCCTTCCCTGCCAAACAATTATTCTGCCTCATCCCGTCATCCTGCATCCGTACCATAGCCCTCCCATCCATGTTCCCATCCAAAGTTCTCTCGTGTCAAAATCAAACCCGCACCCACCACTTCAGATGGCAGCTCTTTCCACCCTCTCTCCAACCTCTGAATGAAGAAGTTCCCCCACAACCATTGATGAAGGGCTCAAGTCTGAAACATCAGTTCTGTATCTCTGCCTTTGCTAAATAAAGGACACTGTTTGACCTGTGATTTTTTTTTACTGCTTTCCTTAACCATTTGTCCTTTCACCCTGAACCAACGTCCTCTAGTTCTTGACTCACCCAACCTCAGTGGGAAAAGCCTGCTTGCATTGATACCCTCACCACCCAACACAGTGTCATGAGCTGGTTAGTTTGTTTGAAAATCAGCCAAGCAAACTCAAAGCAATTGATATAAAATTCAAAGGGCGTTCCTTGCTCCTGTTTCATCAAGTGGAGTCCTCACTTTCTCAGCATTGAGGATGTGGCCAACAAGATGCTGGCTAATAAATATGAAATTTATCAGAATGGCAGTCCTTCAGAGAAGTTAATGAGGAAAACTTGGCTGTCTGAGATTGTCCCACTCTAACATTCTATCATACCTTACAGCAATTTTTTTTTCCTTTTCATAAAAGAATCTGGTGGCATGGTTAGTGTAGCAGTTAGCACAATGGCAATGGTATTACAGAGCCAACAACTTCAGTTTGAATCTGGCATTGTAAGATGTTGGCACGTTTCCGCCCCCCCCCCCCCCCCCGCCCCGTGTCTGCTTGAAGAAGGGTTCAAGCCCAAAATGTCAGTCTTATATCTTTACCTCCTATGGGCGCTGCGAGACCAGCCGAGTTCCTCCATCGTTTCTGTGTTTTTACTACAATCACAGCCTCTGCAGGATTTTGTGTTTCACTCTGCACGGGTTTTTCTCAGGTGCTTCAGTTTGCTCCCATCCTTCCAAAATGTACAGGCTTTGTAGGTTAATTGGGTGTAACTGGGCGGCATGGGCTCATGGGCCAGAAGTGCCTGTAACTATGCTTTACGTCTAAATTTTAAAATTTAATAGCAAATTGGAATATTCAGAGTCATCGCACAGGGCGGGGAAGATGTAGGCAGACTCCATTTATTCGAAGGACGTATTATAGCCCAGATTAAAGTGGACAGATTTGAAGTTGGGACCTTTGCCTTACTATTCTTGTATTAAAACCATTAGGCTACTGTTTTTGATTTATTTGGAGTTGGACGCCCTTGATGGAAAGATAAAGCTGATTTAAAAGATAAACAACACCTCAGGCTAATACCTGTCTGCACAACCGGGCAAAGGAACATCGTAATCACTGTTGTTTTGCTAAGCCACCATTGTTATAATAGTTGCCTCTCGAAATTGCTGAGATTGTTACATTTGCTTCTGTCAAAACACTTTGAATTTGCAATGAAAACTCAGTGCCGATTCTGGTCACTTTAGGTTGGATACATTTGCTTTAGCATTACCTAATATTTCAGGCACGTAAATGAGATATTCTAGATGTTATCAGACGTACAGAAACACAGCCACATGTACGGGCAAGGGCTATGCAACTATGCGCCTCTGCAGGCCTTGTAGAAAGTCCATAGAGGAATTTCTCTCCCTGAAGCTATGATCATAAACCCCGCCCACATCAAAATGAATTTTCTGTTGTCTTCACCTGACAGATAATAAGGGGATGAAGAAATAATTAGGACTGGAAAATGAAATTGACAAACCAGAACAGCTATCGTAAAGCTATGCCCAGATCAGAACCAGAATTTATTTTCATGAAACCTGTTGCTTTGCAGCAGGATTATAGGTGCAAATATTGCTATAAATTACATTTTAAAAATAAATAATTAGTGCCAAAGGAGAGTAAATGAAGACATGTCTGTGCTTCATTGTCCATTCAGAAATCTGATGGCAGGGGGGAAGAAGCTGTTTTTATACTGTTGGGTGCTCATCTTCAGGCTCCTGCACCTCCTTCCTGATGGTAGCAGTGAGAAGAGGGCATTGCTCTGATGGCCCTAGGTGGTGGGAGTCCTTGAGGATAGAGGCCACTTTCTTAACACACGGCCTCTTGTAGATGTCCTCGACGAAGTGCCCATGATGTTGCTGGCCGAGTTAACAACTCTCTGTAGCCTTTCCCTGTCCTGTGCATTCATTGGCACCTCTGCACCAGGCAGTGATGCAACCAGTCAGAATGCTCCAGATTCCTGAAATGAGATAGCAAGCTGCAAGATGGGTCATTGTCAGCGATGAAGGGAAACCAGGAGGCAGAGATTCAAAATTGTGAAAGGATCAGAGGGAAAAATAAGTCCTCTGGGTGGAGCCAGAAATCTGCTGCCTGAAAGGGTGATGGGGCCAGCAATCCTCATCTCATTTAAAAGGTACTTGGAGGTGTGCGGAAGAGGCCTGTCCTGCAGAGCTGTTAACCTTCTTCTAGAATGTGGGACAAATAACATAGTAAAACAAGGAGTAAAACACGAAAGTCTGCAGCCACCATGATTGAAGTAAAAACACGGAGAAACAGTGTACTTTATCTTTTGGCTTGGCTTTGCGGACAAAGATTTATGGAGGGGGTAAAAGTCCACGTCAGCTGCAGGCTCGTTGGTGGCTGACATGTCCGATGCGGGACAGGCAGACACGGTTGCAGCAGCTGCAGGGGAAAAATAGTTGGTTGGGGTTGGGTGTTGGGTTTTTCCTCCTTTGCCTTTTGTCAGTGAGGTGGGCTCTGCGGTCTTCTTCAAAGGAGGTTGCTGCCCGCCAAACTGTGAGGCGCCAAGATGCACGGTTTGAGGCGATGTCAGCCCACTGGCAGTGGTCAATGCGGCAGGCACCAAGAGATTTCTTTAGGCAGTCCTTGTACCTTTTCTTTGGTGCACCTCTGTCACGGTGGCCAGTGGAGAGCTCGCCATATAACACGATCTTGGGAAGGCGATGGTCCTCCATTCAGGAGACGTGACCCACCCAGCGCAGCTGGATCTTCAGCAGCGTGGACTCGATGCTGTCGACCTCTGCCATCTCGAGTACTTCGACGTTAGGGATGAAAGCGCTCCAATGGATGTTGAGGATGGAGCGGAGACAACGCTGGTGGAAGCGTTCTAGGAGCCGTAGGTGATGCCGGTAGAGGACCCATGATTCGGGGCCGAACAGGAGTGTGGGTATGACAATGGCACTGTATACGCTTATCTTTGTGAGGTTTTTCAGTTGGTTGTTTTTCCAGACTCTTTTGTGTAGTCTTCCAAAGGCGCTATTTGCCTTGGCGAGTCTGTTGTCTATCTCATTTTTGATCCTTCCATCTGATGATATGGTGCAGCCGAGATAGGTAAACTGGTTGACCGTTTTGAGTTTTGTGTGCCCGATGGAGATGTGGGGGGGCTGGTAGTCATGGTGGGGAGCTGGCTGATGGAGGACCTCAGTTTTCTTCAGGCTGACTTCCAGGCCAAACACTTTGGCAGTTTCCGCAAAGCAGGACGTCAAGCGCTGAAGAGCTGGCTCTGAATGGGCAACTAAAGCGGCATCGTCTGCAAAGAGTAGTTCACGGACAAGTTTCTCTTGTGTCTTGGTGTGAGCTTGCAGGCGCCTCAGATTGAATAGACTGCCATCCGTGCGGTACTGGATGTAAACAGCGTCTTCATTGTTATATAGCAAAGATAAAGGTACTAACCAACATTTTGGGCTTGAGCCCTTCATCAAGGTATGAGCAAAATGTAGACAGATGCCTGAATAAAATGGTGTGGGAAGGAACAGGGAGAGGAGCACAGTCCCACAGGCAGGAGGTCATAGGTGGATGAAGGAGGGCATAACAGTGGGATATCTTCCCTCCACTTGTTTGCTATTGTACCCTCCCTCCCTTATTCAACTGTACCTCGACCTGTGAGACTGTGCTCCTTCCCACACCATTTTGTTTAGGCAGCTGTCTACATTTTTCCATAGCCTGAAAGTTGGCTATGCATCTTTATCAACACACTAAAGTACCAATGTGGCCTGCTGAGTTTCCCCAACATTGTGTTTTTACTTACAGTAAAACGAGGTGTAAGTTAGGCCATTCAGCTCTTCATACCTCTTCTGTCATTTAATGCAGCCATGGCTGATTCCCTAGCTCAGAACCATTATCCTGCTCCCTCCGCATAACATATCAACATCTGACCAATACAGTTAACGTGGAGCAAATAGCCTCCAGCGTCATAAATACTCAATGATTCTTTGATTTCCATGATTCTATAAACCAGATTTCAGATCCCCAAATTTAGATCCCTGGCTTTTTCCTTATAGTAAAATTAGAAATGATTCATCAGGGCAACACCACAGTTTAGCACTCTCTCTTTGTATCCCCAGGGTCAACATTCAAATCTATTGAAGACTGATGGAAGAAGAATCTTCTCTCTGTACTGGTTTTATAAGCCTTGTGTGAAACAAGGCAACACAATCCTTCCAGGTTAAAACTGGTTCTAATTTTTTATTCATTTGAATTCAGACAGAGTAATCCTAAGGATTAATGATGTGAGAAATGAAAAAAAAAAATTTGCTTTAGGCACTTCTACACAACTTCTGAGAAACAGAAAGTTTGCTCAAATTTCCCGCTCCGCTGGCAGTGTAAAAATGACTCGACGGAATTGATTTGCTAAATTCCATCCTGTAATTTTTCCACCAAGACCCCCACACATTTTTACAGAGTGGCTGCGGTATAAATTGGCCATAGGCACTCCGTAAGAAACTGGGCTAATGAATACAACGTTCACCTTCTGACAACACAGGAAGGCAGTGTAAAGGTGTAAATCACCTTTCTGTGTAAACTACCACTCTGGAGGTAAGTATGCAAATTTTTAATGGAATATTTCCTTTATTTCTGTGTTAAAATCATAATTGTTTTGCAGCGGCATTAAAATTTTCATTTCAAAAATAAAGAGATAGATAGATAGATAGATAGATAGATAGATAGATAGATAGATAGATAGTGCGAGAAAACAAGAGAAAGTGAGGTCATGTCTGTGGTTCATTGATCATTCAGGAATCTGATTGCAGAGGGGAAGAAGCTGTCCTTATGTCGCTGGGTGCTCATTTTCAGGCTCCTGTACCTTTTTCCTGATGGCAGCAGTTTGAAGAGGGCATGGCTTAGGTGGTGGGGGTCTGTGGTGTGTGGGGAGGGGTCAGATGATGATAAACTTGAACTTAAACAAAAGGCAGGCATGATAGGTTAGATGTTGAGAAGTTCTCACAGGACAAGGGGCCACGGTTACAAAATAATGAGCAGTGACTTAAAATTGAGGTGCAGAGGAATTTCTTGTCGCGGGGGGCAGTAAATTTCCATCGCCGGCAGCCAGATCACTGGAGATACCCAAAGAAGAGGTAGATACATTTTTGAAAGATCAGGAAATTGAGGGCATTTGGCAAAGAAGAGAAATTGTAGCCCAGCTGAGACTACCCATTGCTATAATTTGGCCAGCCTGGAAGGGATAATTACCGTGCTGTAACTCTAAAAATCATATTAAAAATATATAGAATGGGGCAGATTTGGTGGACTTTGCGGTCTCGTCTAATACCGATTTTCTTACGTTCTGGTGTTGCTGTCTTCCATCTTCTACTAGTGCATTTATTCTACCTGTCAACACTGAATTTGACTCATTTTTTTCAAAAAAAACCACTCAAATGACATTTACCTTTATCAATGGTCCAAGCTATGTTCTGTACATAAAATGTATAAGGTATGTGAGAGGATGGATAATGTGAATGCTGAGAGGATTGATGATTGTGGAACTAGGGGGGCATCACTTTAATGTTGGAGGGGAGAGATTTAAGAGAGGTTTCAGGGGGCAACCTTTTCACTCAGAGGGTGAAGTCAAGTCGTTTATTGTCATCTGATTGCACAAGTACATCCTGATGAAACAGCGTTCTCTGGTCCTTGATGCAAAATAAATAATATACAGAAATAAATAAATTTTGCTTTGTAAATAGGAGAGTCTCGGATGGTTAGTGTTGAGCAGTTCCTTTGGTCGGTCAGCATTCTCACTGCCAGTGGGAAGAAGCTGTTTATCGGCCTGGTGCTGCTGGTCTCTTCCTTAATGGGAGCAGGAGAAAGATTCTATGTGTGGGGTAGGATTCCTCATCCAAAGGTGAGAACATAAGCAAAGAACTAGCTCCAAAGCTAGTTCCAAAACTCCAAAGTTTGCTCCAAAGCAAAACAAAACAATAGGTCAATGAATGAGGGAAATCTGGGGAGAGCCACAGTTATTGTAGCCGTTAGTGCAATGATATTACAGTGCTAGCAACCTGGGGTTCGAATCCAGCGCTGTCTGTAAGGAGTTTGGATTTTCTCCCCTTGTCCGCTTTGGCTTACACTGGGTGTCCGGTTCCAAAGATGTATGGGGTTAGTAGGTTAATTGGTCACATGGGTGTATTTGGGTGGCATGGGTTCATGGGCCGGAAGGACCTATTAACAATTCACTGTAAAATTGTGAGTTCGGTGAGAGCTGAGTTGGACGCCAGGAAGCCGTTCTTTCCCCAAGGTATGGTGAACAGACTGTCAATTCTGGCTTTGGACCTGAATTCACCAAAAGCCATCACGCAAGAGCCAGCCCAGATCTGGCTGAGGCAGGGATAATCATGTACAAACAACATGTAGTGTCATCAGGGACACATTGGGAAGGAATTTTCCAGAAATGTTTTTCCAATTAGATTGGATTTTTATTGTTTTTTTGTCTCTCCCATAAAATCATATGGGTTTGGTGGGGGAAGGATTAAAATATTACAACAGATGAGTTATTGCCATGGTATAAAACAATCTGATTGGGCCAAGCAAGTTCAAGTTCAATATCCTTTGACCGCACATATACAAAACAAAATAACTTTTCTTCAGAACACGGTGTACACACGTAATAAATTTCTCACAAATTCAGCACATAATAATCTCATGCATACATATAAAATAATATAAAATAAATATGTATAAATAATTCACTCCATTTCACTTATAGAAAGATAAGGTTACAGGATACTATTCATCAGCCTGTGGGAAGAAGTTATTTCCCAGCCTGGCAGTCCTGATTGTGAATCTCCTACACCTCCTTCCAGGTGGTAGTGGGTTAAAGATACTGTGTGATGGATAGTTGGGATCCTCAATAATTCCTCGAACCCTATTGAAGCAATGCTCCTGGTGACTGTCACCAAAACACCGAAAGAGGTCTGTCACTTGACCAGGTTCATTACCCAGTACTAGATTCAGTACAGCCCCTCCTCTAGTCGGATGGTCCACATATTGAGTCAGGAATCCTTCACACCTGACAAATTCTGCCCCATCTATCCCTCTTGCAGTAAGGAGGTGCCAGTCAGTATCTGGGAAGTCTCCCATAACATCAACCCCGTTATTTCGGTACCCTTCCAAAATGCCTACTTATCTGCTCCTCGGTGTCTGAAGGGCTATTTGGGGGCCTATAGAAGACTCCGAATAGAGTGATCCCTCCCATCGTGTTTCCACCCACACTGACTCAGTCGACAATCTGCCCACAATGTCTTCCCTTTCCTTAGCTGTGATACCAATCCTGGTTAGTAACTCTACTGCCCCACCCTTCTTTTACCTCCCTTTCTATCTCTTTTAAAACATCTAAACCCCAGTGCCTGCATCAATTAATCCTGCCCTTCCTCCAGACAAATCACTCTAATGGGCACATCATAATTCATGCTTTAAATTCATCTCTCATATTCTTGCATTGAAATAAACACATTTCTGCTCCCTCCACTGCCTGTCCTTTCTCACAATCTCTCTGCACATTGCATCAACTTTTCCCCATCTCCTCTATTCTCTGCCTTCTCATTTTGGCTCCTATTCCCCTGCCAAACTAGTTTAACCCCTTTCTCAACAGCTCTGGCAAACCTCTCCGCCAGGATATTGGTGCCTTCTGGTTCAGGTGTAACTCCTCCTTTTTCGTACAGATCGTACCTTCCCCAGAAAATGATCCGGAAAACTGAAACCTGGCCTTCTGCACCAGTTATATGGCCATGCATTCACCCACCATATCCTCCTAATCTTACCCTCACTGGCACATGGCAGAGGCAGTAATCCTGAGATTACCACCTTTCTTTCGGCTTCCTAGCTAGCTCCCTTTTCAAGATGCCATGGGCATGATCCAAAGTGTCCATTTACTGGCACCTGGGAGGCAACAAACTGTATCCATAGAACCTCTTGTCTGCCCCTCTAGCTATTGAATCCCCTATCACTCCTTCTCTCCCTCCTTCCCATCTGAGCCACAGGGCCAGGTTCAGTGCCAGACAAGTGGTCACTGCGGCTTTGCGCTGGTGGGTCATCCCCCCCCAACAGTGTCCAAAGCGGTGTACTTATTATTGAGGGGATTGGTAACAGGAGAACCCTGCACTACCTGGCTCTCCCTCTCTTGGCAGTCACCTCACTTCCTTCCTCCTGCAGTTTCGGTGAGATTGGATCCCTGTAGCTCCTATTTATGAATTCCTCATTTTCCTGTACTCACTGAAGGCCACTGAGCTGTAGCACCATTTCTCTAGCATTATAAGGAGCTGCATGCAACTCAAGGCACCTCGTGCAGATGTAACTATCAGGGAGGTGGAAAGTCTCCAAGAATTCCCATAAATATCCCAGAATGCCCACAAGTCTCCCAGAATTCCCCGCTACTCCAGTTTACAATTTTCCACCAGTGAGAGCAAGCCATAACTGTGACTGGAATGAATGTATCAATCTCAGTGATAATGTTTCTCCTTTCACCATGGGAATGCATTATTTCAGGATTCCAAGACCAACCTTAAAATTAATTCCAGAGAATTCACACAGTTGGCAATCATGAAACTCATGGCAACAGTGGGATTCATTTCTGTATTGGGAATTCTCACCCCTTCATGCATAAAAGTCAAAACATCTGGGCTTATTCAAAGTAGAATTGGAGGCCATTAAGAATGTTTTAATGAAGCAAGGGCAGAGGTTTTCATCGTTTGAAAATACTTTGCTCATCCTGAATTTTCTACATTCTTGGTCAAAAGATTTATTCTCAATTACATAAGAATATTTTAAACTTTAACCTTATTTTAAGAACAGTCCTGCAGGGCAGATTCCAGGCTTCAAAACATCTCATAGCACTTTTAAAGTGTAATCACATTTATAATGCACCGAATTATAGCAATCAATTTACACAGACCAGGTGCCTCAAATGGCACAAGTAAGTCAAGTTTATTACCATCTGATTGTATCAGGTACAACCCAACATAACCAGATTCTCCGGTCCTTAGATGACAGCACAATACCATCCCACAGAGTTGTGAAACATGGGCTTCAAGTGAGTATAAAAGATCCAATAGCAGTACTTGAAAAAGAGCAGTGCCAGAAACAACATGGATCATTAGGGAAAATAATTAGGGGGTTCCGCAGCCCACAGAATGTTACTGTGGGTCACTGGCACTATCTTGGAAGTCACCATACTACCAGATTCAGCAACAGCTGATACCCCTCCGCTATCAGGCTCCTCAACAACTTAATCAGGGACACATTTAAGGACTGTCACTATGCACTTTATTCATTTTTTTATTCTCTCTGTATTGCACAGTCAGTTTCTTTACATTTCTTTATCTGTTTGCAGTTCTGTATTTGTTTACGTGTGTATGTTGTGTAGAGTTTTTTTTGTACTACCAATAAGTGGTAATTCTGCCTGGCCCACAGGAAAAAGAATCTCAGGGTTGTATGTGATGTCATGTATGTACTCTGACAATAAATCTGAAATCTGAACCTGAGATGATCTGGTCATAATCACAATTTTATTTGTTGACCTTATTGTCCATAAATTGGCTCCTGCGTATCCTCTATTGGAAAAGTCAGCTCTATGTTGCTTCACAACAAAAATTGAGGCCATTCAACCCATCACATCGATTCTGCCTCACAAAGTGATTTGATCCCCTCAACAAATTTTTCTCTGCAACGTACCTTTCACACATCAACTCCCCCCCCAGATTCTACCTCTCCCTAACACGGTAGAGGGAATTTACAGTGGCCAATTAACCTACCAACCTGCACATTCTTTGGACATGAGAAGAAACCTGGAAAAAAAACCCATGCGGTGACGGGGAGAAGCCTGTGCAACTTCTGTGCTGATAGCGGCTGAAGGTCGAACCTGGGACTCTGCATTATGAACCACCTGACCTACTCTCTCACCCATTTGAATCGTACCAAGTTGCTCTAAACTTGAGGTCACTAAAGGTGTATATAATTACAGAAATATATTTAATTTAAGCTGCTCAATCACCAGAATAGAGGATTAAACAAATTTAATCCTGTGATCCAACCAAACTCAAAACCTCAAATCTAGTCTATCATATATGTGCAGAATAAAGCTTTGTTTAGAATGAGAAGGGCAACAGAAGTAATCAGATGCTCAAAACCTTCCCTCAGTAAGATCACTTTAACCACAAGGTGTCAATTCATGCCCATTATGTTTTAGATTGCATCCATAATATAACAATATCAGTGCATTTCAACAGGTAATAAGGTTAAGTATCTCCTGATGTTTATCATTGAACCTGCTGGCCAAAGCCCTGGACCCAAGAGGAAGAATTTACATTGTGACACTCTTTACAATATTAAAGCATTTTAAAATTTAGATAAATGTATTTAATATTTACACATGGTTGCCTCATGCAAACTGTAAAACTCAGAATTAAGCTGATTCCTTCAAATATGATTATGTGCTCTAGTGGCAAAGGTTGAGAGACGAATACAGGCTAGGGCAGCAGGAAATAGAACTTCCTTAAAATCAAGGTCAAGATGATTATCATCTAGACAACCAGACCAAACAGCCTTTCTCCAGGCCACCATGCATGCACATAGACACACAATGATCACATTTGTACATATATAACCATATAACCATTTACGGATAAAAATATAATAGAAAATATTGATATATATATATCAATATTTTGGAATAATTTACGGTTACAGGGTATTGTTCATCTTTCTCCCAGCCTGGCAGTCCTGATTTTGATGTTCCTGTACCTCCTTTCTGATGGTAGTGGGTTAAAGATCCTATGTGATGGGTGGTGGGGATCCTCAATAATTCTTTGAGCCCTATTTAAGCAACATTCCCGCTGTAGAGTTGCCTTGAGGTCACAGGGATAGTTATCAAGGGGATGATTGGTGGGAAAGGATGAGGGGGGCTCACGGATAAAGTGATCCCTAAGGAAAGCAGAGAGGGAGGAAAGAGGAAGATGTATCTGGTGGTGAGATCCCATTGTAGGTGGCAGTATTTGTGGAGAATTATATGTTGAATGCGAAGGCTGGTAGGGTGTTAGGTGAGAATGAGGAGAATTTGCCCTTGTGTTTAGGAGTGGAGCGGCACAGGACAGGAAAAATAGGAGACGTGTATGAGGACTGAGTTAATGGCAGTAGAGGGGATGCCATGCTTTCTGAAGAAGGTCAGCACCTGGTATGAGCAGCCTCATCCCGGGAGCACCAGGTATGAACAGCCTCATCCCGGGAGCACCAGGTATGAACAGCCTCATCCCGGGAGCACCAGGTATGAACAGCCTCATCCCGGGAGCACCAGGTATGAACAGCCTCATCCCGGGAGCACCAGGTATGAACAGCCTCATCCCGGGAGCACCAGGTATGAACAGCCTCATCCCGGGAGCACCAGGTATGAACGGCCTCATCCCGGGAGCACCAGGTATGAACGGCCTCATCCCGGGAGCACCAGGTATGAACGGCCTCATCCCGGGAGCACCAGGTATGAACGGCCTCATCCCGGGAGCATCAGGTATGAACGGCCTCATCCCGGGAGCACCAGGTATGAACGGCCTCATCCCGGGAGCACCAGGTATGAACGGCCTCATCCCGGGAGCACCAGGTATGAACGGCCTCATCCCGGGAGCACCAGGTATGAACGGCCTCATCCCGGGAGCACCAGGTATGAACGGCCTCATCCCGGGAGCACCAGGTATGAACGGCCTCATCCCAGGAGCACCAGGTATGAACAGCCTCATCCCGGGAGCACCAGGTATGAACAGCCTCATCCCGGGAGCACCAGGTATGAACAGCCTCATCCTGGGAGCAGATGCAGTGGAGACAGAGGAACTGAGAGCAAGGAATGGAATCCAAACGGGACACAGGATAGTCGCAGGACCTGTGGGAGTTAGTGGGTTTATAAAAGATGTCTATAGATAGTTTGTCTCCCAAAATGGGCACAAGAAAGGGAGAGAGTTACCAGAGATGAGCCAAGTGAATTTGAGGTCAGGGTGGAGGTTGGCAGCAAAGTGGATAAAGTTGACAAACTCTTCATGGGTGCATGAGGTGGCACCAAAGTCGAGGAGCCTTGCCTGTGGAGGCTTGTAGCATGGATTGCTCCACGTAACCAACAAAAAGGCAGGCATGGCTGGGACCCATTCTAAATACTTAATTCTTCTTCTTTGGCTTGGCTTCGCGGACGAAGATTTATGGAGGGGGTAAAAGTCCACTTCAGCTGCAGGCTCGTTTGTGGCTGACAAGTCCGATGCGGGACAGGCAGACACGGTTGCAGCGGTTGCAGGGGAAAATTGGTGGGTTGGGGTTGGGTGTTGGGTTTTTCCTCCTTTGCCTTTTGTCAGTGAGGTGGGCTCTGCGGTCTTCTTCAAAGGAGGTTGCTGCCCGCCGAACTGTGAGGCGCCAAGATGCACGGTTGGAGGCGAGATCAGCCCACTGGCGGTGGTCAATGTGGCAGGCACCAAGAGATTTCTTTAGGCAGTCCTTACTTAATTATACATATTAATTATACATATATTAAGTCACAATTATCTTAAAATGCTACTGCACATGACTGTTTGAACTGAACATTTTCTCTGTAAATCTATACTCCGTGTTTTTGTCTTGTTTTGCACTTCCTTCTATTCATCGAAGGAAGAAAACAACGCTTTTCATCTTATCTCAGACCATGTGACAATAAACAATTCAATTCAACAAATATTAGAGCTTTTTTTTAGACATACAGGCCCATGAGTCCGAGCTGCCCAATTTACACCCGATTAACCTACACCCCGGTATGTTTCAAACAGTGGGATCATCTTTTAAGATACGGGGAATTTTCATTTGAAATATATTCGAAATTATGTTTCCAGTTTTTTTCACTCATGAACATTCAATAAAGGTTTGTGTTTTGAAGTTCACCCTTGATTTTAAATATTCACTATTCAATAAAGTTTATTGCAATTTGGTTATTAAAATGATACACATTTTTCTGTGGTTGCTTTCTTGGGATTAACAAGAAATTACTTCTGGAAGATGATTTGTGGCTTTATATTCAATACTGCTGGACGGAGTTCTGATTCAAGATTATTATCTATAATCCAGCTGGCTGCATTGATTTGCTGTGACTCTGCCAAGAAAAGTTACTCTCATAAATGAACATTTTGTTGGACAGATAGACTTCTAGGCTCCTCACTGTAATTTAGAACAGTTTTCCACAGTAGATTCTCCATGTACAATTCACTGCAAGGTGAGTTGGAGCACTGTTTTCAGAGGCTGGTGTGACCAGAGATTGAACACTGACAAGTTCATGACCATTACTCAATTCTACTGCATCTGGGTTGCTTGGAATAGGGCCAGGAAATAATCAGTTCTTCTGTGTCACTCGGGACATCTGAGACTCCCTGCTTAAATGAAAATTGAAGTTTTCCCATGACTTCAGAGTTGGTGCTTGAGTTACCACTCTCCTCGGAGAACACCTGCTGCGGTAGGGAAGGTAGAGAGATCACCTCACTGCAGATAAGTTTGGAAGAGTTTCAATCCCAGCTCTTGCTTGGGAAGAGATAAGCAGACAGACAGGAAAAGTTTTAGGATGGAGATGAGGAGGAACTGCTTTTCCCAAAGGGTCATGAATCTATGGAATTCACTGCCCATTTAAGCAGTGGAGGTGACCTCAGTGAATATATTTAAGACAAAGTTGGATAGATTTTTACAAAGTAGGGGAATTAAGGGATATGGGGAAAAGCCAGGTAGGTGGAGGTGAGTCTATCATCAGATCAGCCGTGATCTTATTGAATGGCGGAGCAGGCGGAATGGGCCGGATGGTCCACTCTACTCCTATTTTTTTATGTTCTAAGGTTTTAAAACTTGCAAACATGCAACCTCTGGTCTGTTAACATACATAGGGGAGAAGGAAAAATCAGGCTG
The DNA here is from genome assembly GCF_036971445.1 of Narcine bancroftii. Classification (NCBI taxonomy): domain Eukaryota; kingdom Metazoa; phylum Chordata; class Chondrichthyes; order Torpediniformes; family Narcinidae; genus Narcine; species Narcine bancroftii. The sequence continues at coordinate 97,327,243 of NC_091480.1, read as the reverse complement.
GCATCTCTCATCCATGTGTCAGCCTCAGCATTGGCAGGAGAAGACCACCTTGCAAACTACCATCATCTCCTGCCTCACCTGTGAAAGAGTCTGTGGTTCCCAAAATGGCTTCATCAGAGAGGCACAGTTAGTGTAGTGGTTATCACAGTGCTATTGCAGTACCAGTGACCTGGGTTTGAATCCAACACTGTAAGGCATTTGTACGGGGAGGACGTAACATAACATAACATATAACATACCTTCGATAAGGTACCACATGGAAGGTTAGTTAGGAAGGTGCAGTCTTTAGGTATAAATTTTAAGATAGTCAAATGGATTGAACATTGGCTGAAAGGGAGAGGCCAGAGAGTGGTAGTGGATAATTGTCTGTCAGGTTGGAGGCCGGTGACCAGTGGTGTGCCTCAAGGATCTGTATTGGGCCCATTGTTGTTCGTTATATACATTAATGATCTAGATGATGGGGTGGTGAATTGGATTAGTAAATATGCAGACGATACTAAGATAGGTGGAATAGTGGATAATGAAGAAGGTTTTCAAGGATTGCAGAGGGATTTGGGCTGCTTAGAAAAGTGGGTTGAAAAATGGCAGATGGAATTTAATGCTGATAAGTGTGAGGTGCTTCATTTTGGTAAGAAGAATCAGAATAGGACATACGTGGTAAATGGGAGAGCATTGAGGAATACAGAAGAGCAGAAAGATTTAGGAGTAACGGTACATCGTTCCCTGAAGGTTGAAACTCACGTGAATAGGGTGGTGAAGAAGGCTTTTAGTATGCTGGCCTTTATCAATCATTGCATGGAATATAGGAGTTGGGAGGTGATGTTGAGATTGTATAAGACGTTGGTGCGGCCTAATTTGGAGTTCTGTGTGCAGTTCTGGTCGCCTAATTATAGGAAGGATATAAACAGAGTGGAGAGAGTGCAGAGAAGGTTTACCAGAATGTTACCTGGGTTTAAGCATCTAGAGTATAGGGAGAGATTGGACAGATTGGGTCTTTATTCTTTGGAGCGAAGAAGGTTGAGAGGGGATTTGATAGAAGTAGACTATTTCCGTTAAGAGGAGGAAAGATTAAAACAAGAGGACATGAGTTAAGAATTAAGGGGCAGAGGTTTAGAGGTAACATGAGGGGGAACTTCTTTACTCAGAGAGTGGAAGCCGTGTGGAATGATCTTCCGGGAGAAATAGTGGCGGCGGAGTCAATTGTATTATTTAAGAAAAGGTTGGACAGGTATATGGATGAGAAGAAGATGGAGGGTTATGGGCATTGTGCAGGGAGGTGGGACTAGAGAGGGGTGTTTGGTTCGGTGCGGACTTGAAGGGCCTAATGGCCTGTTTCCGTGCTGTAATTGTTATGTTATATGTTATGTTATGTTACGTCCTCCCCGTAACTTGCGTGGGTTTTCCCCGGGGGTTCCGGTTTCCTCCCACCTTTCAAAATGAACAGAGCCAGTGTGTTAATTGGGTGTAATTGAGCAGTGTGGGTTTCATGAGCCAGAATTGGCTTCTACCATGTTGTAAATACATTTAATTTAAAACCAGCCACTTTAGAACCACAGAACCAAAATGGAAGCAAACACTCCTCGATCCGGAGGGGAAGAAGAACAGATTCAGTTCAGTCTGTGAGGTTGTGAATTGGCTGGAGAGGTTAAGCCTGTGCCATTCCTTTCCCTGGTCTAATGTTCAGATCAGTAAGATGGGTAGTACCATCAGGAAATAAATATTGTTCTCAGGTGGGGTCACAAGCTTCTCACAATTTGATCTTCAGCTGCAATGACCAGTCTCTTCAAGACTTGACCCTTCCCGAGCGACCTCACTTCTACATGATAAAGTACATCCCTCAGATGATCATTAACATCTCCTAAATACACAATAGGATGATGGTAGATGAATGCATAAGATTTCACAATCTTTACTGTTTTTTCCAAAAATAGACTTTATAAATCCACAATAGGAGGTTAATGCAACATTGTTATAGTTCCAGTGTCCAGGGTTTGCATCTGGCGCTGTCTGTAAGGAGTTTCTATGTATTCCCCGTGTCTACATGGATTTCCTCCCACCGTTCAAAACGTACCAGGGTGGTAGGTCAATTGGGTGTCATTGGGCGGCATGGGCTTGTGGGCCGAAAGAGCCTGTTGTGCTGTATGCTAATTATTTTTAAATCATTTACAAAAACAAACCCATTCAAAGTCTCTTCCCACCCTTAGTTTCATATCCATATATTTCCTCACTGAACATTCTTACATTAATTTCTATTTGCACCATTACCACCCCTGTGGCACCTTGACATTTCTCCCCCCTCTGTGTTTGAGGGGCTTCCCTCGGACTCAGCCCTTCTATGCCCAGTAATGGGAGGACTCTAGACTGTGGTCCTTCTCCACTGCGCCTTCATGTTGGCTGCACCGATCGTCAGTGTGTTCCTCAGCATGCACTCGTGTAATCTGGAATGTGTCAGTCAGTAGCATTGCTGGACCGACATCTCCATTTGCTGAAAGACCAACAGGTTTCAGGTAGACTGAAGTGCGTCTTTCACCGAGTTGATGGTCTTCCAGCAGCTCTGTTGAGACGGCAGTCGTTTGCAAAACCTTGATTCTTTATATAGTTGGTTTTAATCCACTAGATCTGGACGAGCTGCTCCTCTTAATTGCCCAGAAGATACATAGTCACTCATTATTCAATTATATTTGCACATCACTGATTATGTACAACCAAAGTGACGACCAGTTTTCACATTTCAATCTCATAGACTCAGTTTTATGCTTGGGATTGCTAAACAAGTCCCCACCTGCCGTTTACCCATCCCTCTCATAAAACCTCAAAATCATTCATCACACTTACCACAAATACTGCCATTTCATCCTCTGTGCTTCTCTCTGACAAATTTTAGCTGATATAAAAAGTTTGTTCTACACAGTAAAGCACTAAGTGATTCAAATTGATTTTCAACTGTTCAGAACTTCAGTCGGAGAATCTCTCTCCTACAGTTAATGGACAAAAAGGCAAGGTTTCTGAATGTTTCTGAACTAGGAGAACTGAATATTTGTCTTTTTAATTCAATTAAGTATTTATTATGTTTTTTAGCTATTTTGTTGGTTTCTCAACAAAGTGCCTGTTTCAGATTTCAGATTTATTATCAGAGAACACAAATTACATCACATACAACCTTGAGATTCTTTTTTTTGCAAGCGTGACAGAATTACCACTTATTGGTAGTGCAAAACAAACGGACTCAATACACACCTGTAAAGAAATTTAAAAGACTAAGAGTCCTTGAATAAGTCCTTGATGGAGTTGGTTGTTGAATCTGATGGTGGAGGGGGAGCAGCTGTTCCTGAACCTGCTGGTGCGAGTCTCATGGCACCTCTACCTCTTCCTGATGGCAGCAGCGAGAACAGAGTGTGTGCTGGGTGATGTGGATCCTTGATGATGGCTGCTGATCTCTGACGGCAGCATTCCCTGTAGATGTTCTTGATGGTAGGGATGGTTTTGCCTGTGATATCCTGGGCTGTGTCCACTACCTTTTGCAGGGCTTTACGCTCTTACCAGCCGCAGTAATTAAGAATTTTAGTGGATATGTACATTGTACAATGTATTTAACAATATACTCATTTTCAATGATCACCTCAGAATGATTTTTTTTTCTACCAAGAGAATTGTCTGAGATCTGAAACTTTTTTAGGTCATGCAATTTCAGCAATAATGAATTTTGTAGTCTCTCCAAGCTGAACTGCTTTAATACTGAACCTTTCCCCTTGTAAATTAATCATACATTCTGTCTCATCTCTTCACCAAATTAGTATCAATCTGTCAAAGCCTCTTGGAACTGTCGGGACTTGGCAACTTCATTGCTTATCCCTGCTCCTCACAGTTAGTCTTGCTGATTCCTCAGTGCTCCCAAACACACTCTCTTTGTTCCCACTTATTATTTTTTTAAAAGGACGTGAATGTCACGAACAAGGCCAGCGTTTTATTGCCCATTGCAAGGATCTGATCTTGAGGCTTCATGAGGCACTGGTGTGACCTCACTTGGAGAATTGTGAACAGTTTTGGGCTCCTCATTTAAGAAAGTATGTGCTGATGTTGGAGAAGATTCAGAGGAGGTTCACAAGGATGATTTCGAGTTATTATATGAGAAGTGTTTGGCAGTTCTCGGCCTGTACTTTTCAAATGTTGAAAGGTGTGGACAGAGTAGATATAGGAAGGTTGTTTTCCATGGTGGGAGAGTCTAGGATGAGGACACAACTTCAAGATTGAAGGGAGTCAGAGGGTGGTGAATCTGTGGAATTTGTTGCCGCAGGCAGTTGTGAAGGCCAGGTCTTTGGATGTGTTTAAGGCAGAGTTCTTGTTAGCCAGGACCATCAAAGGTTATGGGGAGAAGGGCAGGCAGTGGAACTATGGGAAAATGGATCAGCTCATGGTTAAATGGTGGGGCAGACTTGATGTGGTGAATAACATATTTCTTCTATGCCTTATCTTTAATTGCCCTTGAGAAGGTGGAAGTGAGCCACCTCCTTGAAACCTGGTTAGAAAAATTCCATAAAAGTACTGAGCTTTAGTGCTTAGACCCAGTGATTTTTTTTCCTAAAATAGAGTTTATTCACAATAGAAAAAATATATGTACAGTGCATGGTCTTCACATTTTTAGTGCTGTATTTGTGCTGACACAAAATAAAACATAGTGTTGCATTAGTTTGAAATATTGTTATTGTACCCTGTAATATCAACTATTGATAGCCCCATGGCCACTACTGTGATCTCTGTTAAGGTTACTTCGACTTCTGTTGTTTCAGGGACTTCCTCATCAATCTTAGCCCCTCAATATCCAGTAGTGAAAGGACTCCAGACTGTGATCTTTCTCCAAAGAGTTCTTGCATTGACTGGATCAAGCCCCAGTGTGTCCTTCAGCATGTAATCCTGTATCCTGGAATGTGCCAGGTGATGATGAAAAAAGAAGAGGATAAATTGGGATGAGGTTTCATTTTCATGTGCACCTGAAGTCCCCACCCCTTCTTGGAGATGAAAGTTGTGGAAGTTGGAGGTGCTTTTGGAGCAGTCCAGTGAGTAATGAGCAGATGGCACCCTCTGCATAACTGGAGGTGACTTTGTTTTACTATAGTTGGGTGCCATATAAACGCAGATGGGAAGCAACTTGATGTTCAGATCAGTCGTGCTCTACCTTCTTTTTGGTCATGATAAACTAATCGTGTCCTTCCCACCTGTACTTCCAGAGTTGCTGGCAATATTTCCTTCACATGCCTTTCACAGAGTAGAGGAAGAAGTCCGTGACAACTTCTGCCACAGTATTTTGAAGTATTTTTACTTCATCGATTGTCAAAATATTTTGCAGGCAGTTCTTGTTCTGCCTCAACAAAGAAAATTCCTCCTCTCTGCTCCCAGAGTTCACTTGAGAAGGATGAAGATTATTTCAAGTGTCAACTTTAAATCAACAGTGCTCACCCCAAATGGTAGTTCTGCCCACTGTGGCTGGCAGAGTACATAGGCCACGCATTGAGCCTGATGGTTGGGTCACCCTTACTGGTATCCATTGTTGGACAGATTTCTGTGGTGTCAGAATCATGCTTTCTTTTCTCTTGCTACAGGATTTCTGTTTAATCTCCCAAGTGTTAAAGCTCCACCAAGAAATAAAGAACAAGCAAGGAACAACTAGGTAAACTAGACACAATAACTGTCCTTCTTTGTTCTGCAGTTAAGTATGCTTTTGATCTTACTGCTGGACTCCACAATCCTCCAGGCACATCCATTTGTTGTGCATCAGTCTGAGTGAGACAAAAACCTCCTGACAATCTGCGACTTTAAATATTACAAACAGTTTGGACAACTAATTTCCCCAGTCCCTTCTTCCTGTGAGTATGTCGTACCTTTAACCCAGAGACCTGGCTGCTCTCAAGGGACCCTCAATCTTACCCAATGACCCTGAGGCAAATCTGGGACACACCAGCAGGACAGCCTGACCCCCTTCACCTCAAATTATCCACCTGTCTGTGAACAAAGAAAGGCACAACAGATATAACTTCATTAGTGGGAACAAGGCAGCCAATCCTCCCTGTGTGGTAACATGCTTATCCCAGTATCTGGAGATTCCATTGACTTGAAGTATGGGGCATATCTTGACTAATCTGAAAGAAAACAACACTCTGCGTGCACACACACACACACACACACACACACACACACACACACACACACACACACACACACACACACACACACACACACACACACACACACACGTGCCAAATGTTTTCCATTGTCAAATTTGAAGGAATATTTCATTTAAATTATTAAGTTAGCCTTACAAGAGGGCAGGAGCCAAAGTAAATGTCCACACAGGGCAGAGAATGCAAGGGGGATGGTCACTTGCCCATTTCACACTTCCTTCAGTGGGTAGGTTTGTAATGCAGAGTAAAGTCAGGGTCACAGGGGAGGGCTGGCTCCATAACTCCTGGTTAATTAGAAGTGTGGGTTTTATAGAGTAACCATTCCACACAAGGGAGGGCAAACGATCAGGAAGTGCCATTTTTCAAGTGGGAACTTACACTGTACAAATGTAATATCTTGGAAAGGAAAAAATATTTGGTTATTTTAAAATTTATTTAAAATTGCAATGCAATCCCAATAACTCTCGAGCGGCACCTGATCCACTGCCCTAAACACTCAAGTGTCTCCACCATCAGCACTCAGTGGCTCCAGTGTAACCATCCACAAATACTGCGCTTTCAGGATTTAAAAAAAACCATTGGTTCTTTTAACAGGCCATTTAAAACCTGTATGGAATCTTCGGCATTAGGACTGGGCGGCTGATCCTTTGGAGCAGTGACGTGTCCCCACTCTCCGCTCTCCCAGGTCTGCACCAGCAGTTCTGGCAGTGCCACCATTTTTTTCTTCTTTCCTTGAAGGAAATGATGAGATGTTTCATATCAAAGGATTGTATTGATTAAATATCCATCAAATTAAGACCCTCATCAGACATGATTTAATGGGAAGATTTACCTGGTTTGTAAAAAATGCATATAACACATGCGTTATACGGTAAACATTTCAGTAAGTATGAAGTGCATACAGCTTCTGATTCTCTCTTACAAGCAAATTTGCCAAATTACTTTTGAAAACTGCAGTCATTTTCCACAATTCCATCTGCTTTGTATACATAACAGCCACAATGTTTTGAGGTTCGTCCCACGATGCAGGTAGGGCTTACGAATGCTTTGTGCATTCTGATGAGGAGTCTTTAACTTTGTCTTGACATCTCTGTCAGATGTTAACACCCACACTGCCGTGTAAAAACACTCTGTTACTTACAAACCCTGTGGTGTGTAGATAGAATAGAAGTCAATAATGTTAAATTGATGACATGCAACACAAAAAAGTGTAAAATTGGTGAAGGCATTGTTTCCAGGATATTCCCAATGATGGGGACATGTCGGATCAATGCACCGTGCAGTGCAAGGAAAACGGGATAGAAGTTGTTTCCTCAGATACAGTCACACTGATACATCGTTCTCCGTGCACCTGTGTGTCTGGCCATAACACTTCGTGCCTTTGATTCAATGTGAAGAGCAAGACAAAACACTAATGAATTTGTCTCTCAACTGTTCCTTGCTGTTTACCACTGAGGGTGTGGGAGCACTGAAGCAAAGATTTGTTCCCTCACCACAGGTGCACCTGGTCTGCTTGGAGCCTCTTCTTAGAAAAGAAACGCATCTCTTAAAATCCAATGTGCAGTCAGGTTCCATTTGCCAGTAAAGCAATTACAAATGTTAGGAGCGATTTATGCACACATATATATCACCATTAAATATCAAGTCAAGTTTATTGTCATCTGATTGCATAAGTACACCCCAACCAAATGGCATTCTCCTGGACTCAGTGCAAAACACGCAGACATACAACCAGATATAACACATACAGGCAAACAATACATATGCAGGACAAGTATTTCATCTATACAAATCAATAAATAAATATTGTTTCATACATATGAGAGTTTCGGATGGTTAGTGTGAGCAGTTTATTTAGTTGTTCACCATTCTCATGCCCGTGGGAAGAAGGTGTTCCTCAGCCTAGTAAAGCTGACTGATACTCCTGTATCTCTTTACTGAGGAAAGCAGTTGAAAGATGTCGTGTGCAGAGTGCGCACCCTCTTCAGACAATGATCCCGATAGATCACACCAGTGGGGATGAGAGAGACTTCAGTGATCCTCTCTGCCACCTTTATGGCCCTTGTGGATTGATCTCAAAGTCCACAGGACTCATGGAAAGTGGCAAGTTGGATTAACAATAATCTCAGATGATGAGCCTGATAATGCAGCTCTGTTTCCCCACCCCCTCTCTTTTAATGATATGTCTCTAACATTGATTAAGAAGGTGGTTGATTGTGTGAAAATTGCCAGTGATGGAGTTGAGGATAGTTCCAGGTTGCAAGAAAATATTAATGTTCAAAGTTCAGATTTATTGTCAGAGTACATACATGCCATCACATGACCTCTAGCATTATTGATGGAGTTTTTTTTTGCAGAAATATAAGCATACACATCTGCACAGGAGAGGCCATTCACCCATCTCCATGAGGATGCCCCACCAATGAGTACAATGACGCCTGATCTTCCAAATGAGCACCATGTGTCTCCTTTGTCTCCATATCCTATGATCTCTTTAGCCATAGTATGACATCTGACCCCTTGAATATATTTAATGCTTTTTTCTCAAATGTATTTTGTGGTACCAGGTTCCTGACATTTTGTGTGAAGGAATTTCTCCTCAAATCAGTAATAAATGGCATACTCTGTATACTTCAGCTGTCACCTCTGATTGTGGACTTCATGAGCATTGGGAAGATCCTTCCTGAATCTTGTTTGTCCAATCCCATCAGGATTAGAACCATTGAACACAGAATCAGACTCTTCAGTCCTTCTCGTCTTGTGCCAAATTTTATTCCACCGAGTCCCACTGACCTGCACCCAATCCATATCCCTCCTCACCCCTTCCATCCATGGACCTGTCCAAATTTTTCTTAAATGTCAAAATTGAGCCTGCATTCACCACTTCACACTCCCACCACTCTCTGTGTGAAGAAGTTCCCCCTAAACCTTTCCTCTTTCACCATTAACCTCTGGTTTGTATCTCACCTCCCCTCAGTGGAAAAAGCCTATCTACATTTACTTCATAATTTGAATTCAAATGTGCCCTCATTCTTTTACGCTCCAGGGATTAAAGTCCCAACGTGTTTAGCCTTTCATTGTAACTTGGTTCCTGAAGTCTGGACAACATCCTAGTAAACCTCTGCACTCTTTCAATCTTATTCATATCCTCCCTACAGTTAGGTGACCAATCAGCAAAGACCCCTCTCATTCTTCTAAACTCCTGTAAATTGCAGCTCAGGATATGGACAGAGTGGGATAGATGTATGGTATGGCATTTGGTTCCTACAACGAATGGACTGTCTGCTTGGCAGAACATATTTGCTGTCCCATCAAGGGTTTCAGTACCTGCAGGTTAGACACATGGAAATCTCCCTGAAAGATTGTTGAAATTTGGCGATGGTGAGGAAGAACTGTGTACGGGAACTTTGTAGGTGGATTTTCCATATCAATCATTCAGAAATTTGCCAGAGGTGCAGGAAATCCAGTTGCCGAGATTTTTCCATAATTTTCCTTCTGACTTGATGGTGTACCTTTGCTGGGAACACTAGTGTTCCTGGAACAGCCTCTCGGTGAGTGAAACACGAAAGTCTGCAGATGCAGTGATTGATGTTAAAAGCAGGTGGCATAGACCCACAGGCAGGAGGTAATAGGTGGATAAGGTGTGAGGGGGATGGCTCTGTGAATGGAGAGGGAAGGGGGTATAGAGGTAGGCAGAGGGATAAGGAAGGGAGGGAAAACGGGGAGTGGTCAAGCAGAAACCAGAGAAGTCAATGTTTCACAGAGACCCTCTGCTCTGCTGTTCACAATAAAACAACAACCATTCAAGACCCAATGGGTTCTATCAAACTCTCCCACTGTTTCATTTGGCGCCTGTCTACATTTTGATTCTACCTAGATGGAAGGCTCAAGTCCTAAAAGTTGGTGTTGTACCTATATCTTTGCTTTACAAAGTGCACTGTTTGACCTGCTGAGCTTCTCCAGCGCTGGGTTTTCACTCTCTCTCACTCTTGTTCAAACTTGCAGTTACAAATCAGATTATTGTTATTACATATTACAAATATTGTTTATATTTGTGATTAGATTATTAATGTGAGCTGTTCTTCTTGCTACTTTATTTAAGTTTACATACAAGGCAGTTTTATCCTATTAGATTAACATATTACCAAAATATTTTCTGAAGGAATATGCTAATCTAAACAGTGTCAAATCTGCAGAATCAAAATCCATTTTACACCTTAAACTGACCATAATTAACAACATCAACAAGCATGCATTGAACTGCTCTTTATTCAAATTCAAAAGTCTAAAGCACATTTTCCTCCCAAAATGATTAAGACTTAATTTAAAATGTGGTGCTTTGGATGGCCTTTGACATCTGACCCTTGTCAATCATTATATTGACCAGATCCAGGGCTCTTTAATCAGTGGGTGTGTATAAAGCTTTACCTCATATTTCATGGTGCAGGCCACATTGTTAATTCTCCACAGCCACTGTCTATGTGGCATTCATTTTTTCCGAATCTTTCCCCAAAATGAATTATTCTGGTATTCTGCTGCCTGGATGCAGACTTGTGACCACGGCTCCCAGATGGTCAAGCCGACTGCTTCGCCACTTGTCCATCGCTACAGGACTTGGATGTGTTGATACCCGACTCCTCAGAAAGGCATAACATGTGCGTGAATGGATTTAGGTGAGTCAGAGGTTGCACGTCCAGACCCACCCTCTTGACATCTCCTCCTGGATCCAGTGGCATGACGAGGTCCAGGATGGCTGGGAGAAGTTCTGTTGCAGTGAATGGCCAGACCAAGCTTCGATGGAAGGGAAGCCCTTTCTGCACTTCACAGCACATGTTCGCTAGATGTTCGTTGGCCCTACGAGAGTGTTCATCCTCCCTTTGACAGGTCTCGATTTTCATCCTGCAGGGTCTATCCACCCTCCTCACCAGGCAAGCCTAGTGGGGGAGCCAGTTTAGTCGCCGACTACCTGACCATGTGACAGTTAGTACTGAGTTACAGGTACCAGAAGGACTCAGACGAGTGACCTGGTATGGAATTCTTCACTGAGTGACTTAGCTGTGTTCAGCCAAGTTCACCACTTATTTTTTGAATTGCAAATAAGATGCAGCGCATTATCACCGAAGATGGGTTGAGAATTTGAATAAATGGCTTATTTTATATTTTAATTTTTAATTGAGAGATACATCACAGTAACAGGCCCTTCTGGTCCATGAGCCCACATCGCCCAAACACCCTCATGTGACCAATTAACCTTCTCGCCCCGTACAACTTTAGACTGTGGGAGGAAACCCACGCGGACATAGGAAGAACATACAAACACCTTTTAGACAGTGGTAGATCCAAACCTGGATCACTTTATTATACCAGAGCTATTTAAATCTGTGCTTTCTGATTTAAAAATCATTTTAATCTAAGGATGGGTTAACTGGGTAGTTCCGCTTACAGTCCCGGAGCGAGTTTTTGAGAAACCAATTGACTTACAATTTTGGAAAGAGAGAGAGAAATGTCATTTGTCTCCAGTAGAGGTGAAAATCAACCATTTTTTTTAATAACAGGCAGGTGATCTGACATCCTACTTCAATTAAAAGTGTCAAGCCGAAAATCACCCCTGCTGAATCTGGGTGGAATCTTCCCATGCAGGGTTAAGTTTACAAATACGCACACTGTTTTCCTGAATCTTCCCATGCAGGGTTAAGTTTACAAATACGCACACTGTTTTCCTGAATCTTCCCATGCAGGGTTAAGTTTACAAATACGCACACTGTTTTCCTGAATCTTCCCATGCAGGGTTAAGTTTACAAATACGCACACTGTTTTCCTGAATCTTCCCATGCAGGGTTAAGTTTACAAATACGCACACTGTTTTCCTGAATCTTCCCATGCAGGGTTAAGTTTACAAATACGCACACTGTTTTCCTGAATCTTCCCATGCAGGGTTAAGTGTACAAATACGCACACTGTTTTCCTGAGCATTCAGTCACAGGAAATATAAAAGCAAAGTCATGGGTGCATGAATACAGTTATTTTCACAAGCACGATACCTGGCCAGTGCTCATGATTACCACACTGTGTGTATAGTTTCTTCCCATGCATCCCACCAAGTTCCAGATCCCCTCCTAAATTCTGAAATGAGTGGGGATTTTCCATTAGTCACGACATTCCCCCATTGTTCGTGACTCAAAAGAAACAATATTGACAAGGTTAAAGCGTTCCTCCAAAACAATACATTGGTAAAATGACTAATTATTCACAGCCATTAAGACCAAAATTCACAATTATTGCTCAAAAAAATTCCCGGGAGGTTGAATCCAGAAACTAAAGGTTGGATGGTTCAGTCAGTATGAAGTAATTGAACTGTTTTCAATGAAATATAGATTTCCCACAGACTTGAAATGAAAGAATAAAAGCATAAATAAAATGAAGAGCACTCAAAAAAGTATCTTCTTTCAATTTAACAAAGTAATTGAATGTATTCAAGACAGAATATTGAACTATGGGGAATTAGGGCATTTTGGAAAAAGCCTCAACATGGAACCAAGGTCAAGATCAGGTGAATCCTCACCATGTTGAATGGCAGAAAGATCTTGAAGAACCAAATGACATACTTCTACTCCTATTTCTGAAGTTCCCCTCTGAGTTTTCCAAAGCCTACCTGATGAGAAGGCTTATCAGGTCCCCTAGGTCTTTACCTGACCCCATTTCATTACCGCTCTGCAACAAAGCAAACTGCAGGAGGAAGTCAACAGGCCAAGCAGCTTCTATGGAGGGAAAGGATAGGTCAACATTTCAGGTCAAGACCTTGCATCGACCTGAAACCTCAAATGTCCATTTCCTTCAAACACACTGCCTGACCTGCTGAGTTCTTCCAGCAGTTTGTTTTTCTCTCTAGACACCAGCATCTGCCATCTTTAGTGTGGTGCTGTGCTGTGTAAATGTCTTGCCTTCTCCTCAGCTGGTAATTCATGATATCTGGGTCAAGGGCACAGCAAGGTCATTCTTCTTCTCGTCTGACTCCACCCATAATTTCAGCCTTCCTTCTGAATGTCAGGGAAATTTATGTCCAATTCAGCTGCTGATCTCTCTTCCACAGTCCAACTCTAAAATAATTTGGTTCACTCTAGATTGGACCTTGAATTTCCCACACCTCCAGAAAACTGAGGTGAAGTCAGGAATGGATCTCATCCAGTGGTGAGCACACTACTATGGGAGTTGTGGGCACAGATCAGAGCAGAGTCTCGTGGCACCTACAAGAGATTAGGTGACGCGGAAAAGTGGTTCCAGCATAGACTGGATGGGCTGAATGGCCTCCTTGTGAGTAAATATAAAATGGGCGATGTATTATTGCTTTAGTACACGACACCCGTTCAAAATGACTCAAATAATCTGGATCCCCGTTGAGAAAAAGACACAGTGGTTAGTGCAACACTACAACAGCGCCTGCGAACCAGGTTCGAATGCACCGCTGTGTGTAAGGGGTTTGCATGCTCTCCCTTTGTCTGCATGGGTTTACTCTGGATGCTCCGGTTTCCTCCCACACTCTAAAAATGGACAAGGTTTGTAAATTAATTGAAGTATTTTAGCCGGAATGGCCTGTTACCGTGCCATGTGTCCAGATTAAAAGTTAAATTTAAAATTTGACAATTCTAGGATACTTGGTGTCCAAGCATAAAAATAGGTAATGCAGTGGTTTTATTCATAAAGCAGTCAGGAACAAGGCAGGCATCTTCTCTGTTAGTAAAGATCAAAGTCAAATTGAGAAGTACTTGATCCTTGTTAAGTGTGGGCTAGGACCCTGTGATGATATTCCTCCTTTATTATCATTATTTCCTCACCCCAGAACAATAGGAAGGGTGGGGGGACTGGAAGTGATAGACAGTCACTTCCATCTTGCCTGTTTTTCGAATTCTTTTCCACTAACTCCCAAGCGCTCACCAGTTCCTGAACCTCTTTCGGAAAAGATTATATGGAAAGTATGTTTCCAGTGGTGGGAGGGGTGGGGGGGGGGCAGTTTGGGAGCAGAGGGCACTGCCTCAGAATACAAAAATAGCCCTTTAGATCAGACGTGGAGGAATTTCTTTATCCAGGGGATGGTGAATCCATGGAATTAGTTGCCACGGACGGATGTGAAGAACGTTATTGGTCACACCTTGTCGAACCTTGAAGAAGGGCTCAGGCCTGAAATGTCGGTAATATATCTTTCTCTCCTATGGATGCTGGGACTGGCTCAGTTTCTTCAATATTTCTGCGTTTTTACTACAATCCCAGTGACTGTAGACTTTCGTGTTTCACTCTGAGTTATTGGGTACATTCAAGACAAGTTGGTAAATTCTTGTAAGGGGATCAAGGGTACAGGAGAAGCCAGGAGAATGGGGTTGAAATGAATAGTAAAGCAGTATGGCCAAGGCAGACTCGATGAGCCGAATGGTCGAATTCTGTTCCTATATCTTATGATCTTATGGTCTAAAAATCATACCTCACTATATTAAACAGAGGAGTATATATGGCATTGCTCAAAAGAGCATAAGAACTAGGAGCAGGAGTTGGCCATTCAGCCCGTCGAGCCTGCTCTGCCATTCAATGTGATCATGGCTGATCTGATGATGGGCTCATCTCCACCTACCTACTTTTTTCCCCATATCCCTTAATTCCCCTTCTATATAAAGATCTATCCAGCCTTGTCTTACCAATATTCACTGAGGTCACCTCCACTACTCCCCTGGATCTTGAGGCTATGTCCCCTAGTTCTAGTCTCCTCCACCAATGGGAACAATTTACATACTTCTGTCTTATCTATGCCTTTCATCATTTTATACATTTAATTTTTTTTAAATTTAGACATATGGCAAGGTAACAGGCCATTTAGACACACGAGTCCGTGCCGCCCAATTTACACCCAATTAACCTACATCTCTGGTACGTTTTGAACAGTGGGAGGAAACCGGGAGAAGGGAGAATGTAAAAATTCCTGACAGATAGTGTGGGATTCGAAACCCGGTCCCAAATGCTGGCATTGAAAAAGCATTGTACTAACCGCTACGCCAACCAGGCCGCCCTATAAGATCCCCTCATTCTTCTAAATTCTAGCAAATATGGATGATAACATCACATGACTGCCTTTGATAAGCTCTGCTGATGGTGTGTGCAATGAATGACTACCACCGGCTCCCAGTGGTTGAAGAGATGCTCCCCAAACTCTCTATTAAAACTTCAGGATGACAAAATGGGACCTCTGGCCAATGACCACTCAGAACCTTTTACACTTGTATATGTAGTTAGATTATTAATACATCAGAAATAATCAATTAATTTACTCCTCGATCCTTGTTACTATGCAGCATGAAGAGTAAACTGGTATGTCAACGTGGGGTTGTCATCTTCCATCAACCACGGGGTTAGCTTAGCAATTAACTTGATGTCATGACAGCACCGGCGATCTGAGTTCCAATCTGGCACAGTCTGTGAGGAGTTTGCCTGTTCTCCCTGTGACCTATGTGGGATTTTCTTGGGTGCTCCAGTTTCCTCCCTCCTTCCAAAATAATGGGGTTGTAGATTAATTGAGGGTAATTGGGTGGCACGGGTTTAAAAGGCTGGAATCGGTTTCTACCGTGTGGTAAATAAAATTAAATAAACATTAACACTACCCTGCGGTGCGCAATATTGTGGGTCTTCCAGTGGGCTACCACACCTCATTTCCTGTCTCTGATATGTGACTTCCTGAGTGCCACTCAGTATCCGTTGACTGACTGAATACATCAGCCAGAAGCAGAGTCCTGGTAAGCATGGATTCTGATAGATGATTCTTTTTGAATAGTATATCATTTGATTAATTGCTTACCATGGATCTGCTGCCTTGCCTCTAACACTTGAAGTTCACTGGAGATCCACACAACATCCAACATAATGCCAGATGTAGGCTGGTGCAATACAATTTTTTGCACCAGCCATACCTTATGCTGCAAAAATTGCATAAGGTCAAACCAGAAATCCCTGAATTGTGTTTTAGGTTCAGCACAGAGACAGGAACTTTTGTGCATTCAACGTGGCTATGCGCCAAGGTGAGACCCTTCTGGGTAGAATTAGGAGACATTTTGAAAAAAATTACAGACCTGGAGTATCCGCAAGATCCAATGCTGTTCCTGCTGGAGGATATCATGGACATGAGTCTGAGATTGTCCAAACACCAAATTCAATTTGTGAAGGTCGCCTTGGCAGTGGCCAGGAAATGCTAATGGTTACCTGGAAATCTAACTCTCAGCTACACACAGCAAGATGAAGAGCTGTGTTCCCCTGGAGAAAATGACTTATAATTTAAGAGGGAGGCATGACACATTCATTGATGTGTGGCAGCCATACCTGCGGCTCGTCGAAACGCAGGTCTGATTAACCTTCCCACGACCTTTCTCAATAGGAATACAGTGAAAAACAGGATCACACAATTCCTGAAATACTGAAAAACAAAGAATTTGGAAGTCCTGCCAGCTACCCCCATTTTTTTCCCCTCTCCATGTATATATTTTATTATTCTTAGTATCATAAATATTCGAGTATAATGCAAAAAAATTTTCCCCTCAAAAATAGGGGGGGGTCGCATTATACTCAAGAGTAAAATTTTAAAAAATTTTTCTGCAGGTTAGCGGGCGCGGTAGATGGCAGCGCGACTTGGGCGAGCGGGTGGCCGGCGGCAGCGCGACTCGGGCAGGCGAACAGCAACATGACTCAGATGGGCAAGCAGGTGAGTGGCAGCGCGACTCAGGCGGGTGAGGGGAGGGGGGTCGTGAGAGACACCAGCTCGACTCAGGCGGGTGAGGGGAGGGAGAGTCGTGAGAGACGCCAGCGTGACTCAGGCCGGTGAGGGGAGGGGTCGTATTATACACGGGTAAAATTTTTCCCCCTTTTTCCCCTCAAAAATGGGGGGGTCACATTATACACGGGTCGCATTATACATGAATATTTACAGTAATCGATTTTTATGCCTTTACTGAGGTTGGTGGGTGTGGGGGGTGGGAGGAGGAGGTGAGGGCAGGGAAAGGAAAAAGAGAGGACTCAGCAAATAATGACCTGTAAAAGGAGAAGATTGTTCCCTTCAATACCTGGCTAATACGAGTTAGTAAAACTATAAATAAAATTTTCTCACAATGTCCAACAACCAGTATGTACTGAGGATAGTCTCAAATTACCTCCAAGACAATAGCTCCATTCCCATACTAATAGGAGAACCTTTTACTGTTTGTCTCAGGATATGAATTGTTAATGGGTTGTATGTTATGTCATGTATGTACTCTGACAATAAATCTGAACGTTGAACTTTGACCATCAAGCATTTACCAGTTGTTGGTCCTTAACCTTCTACACTTTGGTGTTTGTTGCCTCATCGGGCCGGATGACACCTAACTTCCTGAAGAGTTCATATCAGGTTTATTTAACTTTAGCCTTGCCTTCACCTCTCTGATCCACTCTTGTTTTGATCTTTCGACCACCAACCTTGCTATCGGAAAATACTTCTTTCCTATGGCCACCAATTACAATTCCCAGAACCTTTTTTTTTTCATTTTATCCTGAGTTGAACCTCCTGGTGGAAGGAGGTGTCCGTGGGGCTTGGAGTTCTTTGTGAGTTAGAATGAGTGTTCTCTATCATCTCACGAGTTGCCACTGCCTGAGAGTCAAGAAGTTGTCACAGCATCAGTCAGATCTGAAGGAACCACAGCATGTGTGGCAGTGCTTCCACTTCACTGGATCACACAAGTTGATTGCCTGGAGTAGTGAATCACCGTCAGGATTACTTGTGTTTTAAAGATTGAATTAGTGAAGTTGTAATCGCACCGCCTTGCAAAGTGTAAATTGCTCACCACAGCAATTAAAATTGCATGATTAATTGAAGGATTCTGCTAATAGAAATAGTCTTGTAGTGCAGATTTGTTTCCTTGATAAATATGAAAATGCAACAAAATGATTCAACAATATATATTAATAGCATGCACAAATGGGAGAGCTAAATGAAGGGAAAGGCACCCAAAAATTACCATCGAGCAAGTTATCTCAATTTTCCAGTGATGCACCATCAATAATCACAGAGGACTGGAGTTGTGAAACTATCAGGCTTTTATTAACTATATACTGGAACAGCCATCAACCTCATTGATTGATTGAGGCAGAGTGGAATGGGGAGCATGCAAGGGGTTATGGGTAGGATTGGTCTCAGGAGGCATGTCCAGCCGGCAGCAGCCATTCATAGCATAACAGTGCCTTACTACATCCAAATCACTTACTGTGTTTAGTTTCATTTATTCCCTTTATTCCCATTGCAAAGTTGATGGATTTATTTTGAAAGTTTCATGAAGGTGTTTGAGAACTGAGCATATTTGGGCAGCATGTTTAATGAAGCCGTTACCATAGTGTGCCAAGATGAAACCCACCTCGACCCAGGTTCAAATCCCGTGCTGTCTGTAAGGAGTTTGTACTTTTTCTCTGTGTCTGCGTGGGTTTCCTTTAAGTGCTCTGGTTTCCTCCCACCTTTCAAAATGTATGGGGATTGTAGGTTAATTGGGCAGCGTGGGCTCAGGGGCTGAAAGGGCCAGTTACCATGTTGTAAGTCTATATTTTAAAAAAATTATATTTGGAAGTGGGTTTGGTATTCAAGGAGTTAATCTTGTGTGGTAACATTCTTGAACTAGCCTTAATCTGACAATCACCCCCGAACTGAGAATGTGTAACTTGAAGGAAAAAAAGTACTGATTGTTTTAATACTTTACCTTGTGCCCCGGCCAGGGACATGGTGAAGAGGTCACAACCCCAGGCCTGGGGGCATCTGAAACCCATTCTAGCAGGGAAAACAGATAAGCCAGGTCATGCACTTCACTGGTTTTCTCTTTTTATTTGAATTTTCATGAAAATATTTTAACCTGCATTAATCATTTTATTCGTGAAACAAGAAAGGTGCAACATAAAGTTTGTAAGGTACATAAAGGGCATGGTCTCGGTTCGTTTTTCAGATCCACTGAGTCTGTGTAACCTGAGAACAGGCCAGTTGATCGCTTTTAAATGAATTGGACTTGGGAGATAGAAAAGAAGTCCATTTTGTAATGTGATTGCAACGAGTACTGGGGACAATAAAACAAATCTGCAGAATGAGCACGGAATTGAACGGCCATAATGCATGCTGTGCATCATTTTGTAAGAAAGAACGAGAAGCTTAATATTCCTAAGGGAGAAAAAGAAATGTTTAAAAATCCAAAGAAGCAATGGGAGCTGAGCATCGAAAGAACACTTGCCCTCTATTTTACCCTCTGAACCTGGTTTAACATCAAATTCAGTATTCCAGTTTTAATGCCATGTTAAATGATCTGACTTGGCAGTGCATTCAATGAGCTTCTGTTGACAAGAAGATGAAATAATTTGTACCCTGTGGTCGCTGTTATTGTTGTTCATTACATCAGGGTCTAGAATGGGGACACCAATACCCCTGAGCAGAAATCCCTCCTAAAAGGTAGTGGACACAGCCCAGGACATCACAGGCAAAACCCTCCCCATGATCGAGAACATCTCCAGGAAATGCTGCTGTCAGAGCACAACAGCAATCATCAAGAATCTACAGCACCCAGTACACACTCTGTTCTCGCTGATACCATCAGGAAAGAGGCTCACACGACCAGGTACAGGAACAGTTGTTACCCTTTCCACCCTCAGGTTCCTCAACAACAAATTCAATCAGAGACTTATTTGAGGACTCTTACCTTTGCACTTTTTTTTCCCCCTCTCTGTATTGTACAGTCAATTGGTTTACATTTCTTTATTTGTTTACATGTATACGCTGTGTACATTTTTTTTTGCACTGCCAATAAATGGTAAATTCTGCCTCACCTGTATGAAAGGAAATCTCAGGGTTGTATGCGATGTCATGAATGTACTCTGACAATAAATCTGAAGTCTGATCTCCACAGGTGGAATGAGTATTGATGACCATGAGGTCTGTGTCTTCGAACCACCTCTACATCTTTTTGGAAACATTTCTATGAATTGAGGTGCCAAATCTTGGGTGTTCGGAGTGGTAAAGCAAGACATCCATTCCAAGGTGGGTTTAGGAATGGACAATGATACTGACCTTGTCAGTTGCTTCCAAATCTCTGGAATAAATGGAAAAAAAAGCCTCATTGGTAGCAATTTTCTCTTCTTTTCTGGCAGTAAAGCCAGTTTGCAAGATATTGGATTCAACTAATTTCCCCCACTCTCTTGCATGCAAAAAAGATCATCTCAGAAGCGGTTTGCGTGGTCGAGGCTGTGTTGGATCAAAAGTAAGAATGAATTCAAATTAATATCATCTTTTCATGAGTTCAGGAATAGTGATTGTTGGAATAGAGCAAATTTCTACATTCAAAGTTTCAGAATAGGAAGGGAGATATTAACCGGGTGCAACGAGTCTTCACTCCATCGAGGACATCTCGATGAGGCAGTGTCTTAAGACAGCCTCTATCTTCAAGGACCCTCACCCACCCAGGGCATGCCCTCTTCACTCTTCTCCAATTGAGAAAAAGGTCCAGGAGCCTGAAGATGAGCACTCAGCGCCACAAGGACAGTTTCAGATTCCCAAATGATCAATGAACCACAGACACTGCCCTTGGCTTTTTCTTTTTCTTCCACTATTGCTATTTGTTTTGTAAGGGGGGTAATATAAATGTTTGCACTGTGACGCTGCCACAAAAAAGCAAACTTCGTGAAATCTTCATGACAATAAATTCTGATTCTAGTTTAGTGAATGTTGTGTGGAACATTAAACAGAATTTTGATTGGTCTCTATGATCACTCTCTCTTAATCCATTTTATTTTCTTTCCTAATTTAACATCGTCCATTATTCCAACTCCAGTGCCTGAGACTCTATGCTCAGTGTTCACTGTTCTTTGGTGGAGTTGGTTCTACAGATACCACAGTGCTTGCTCCATTTGCACAGCATCCAGAAGTTTTTTTTGGGGAATGGGCATTATACTTCCCTTACAATGATTGACCAATGGGAACTTGCTACGTTTTGGTCCAGAGGAAAAAATCCTTGCGTGATTGAAATATAAGCATGGTGCCTTTTAGAGGCTGATCCAAAGGAGTTCTAGCCATGTCTGAGTACAGCAGTGAGCCATGGGAAAATCAGAGGGAAACCACAAAAGTCTTCTACTCTCAGGTCAAGGATGAATTGCTTCCACTCCATTTCTGTGGGTTCTGGGATGGATGCTGGCATGATAGTTTGTGAGATCGTGGAAATAGAGTCATTCGCGGTGGGTGCAGGAGGCGCCTGGTGGTGTGTGTGTGTGCGGGTAGATAGTTTGGACGTTGGTGGCCTCCTGTATCATGGGGCTGAAGTTCTTAGTTCATCCCAGATGTTCCTTCACTATTGTAAGTAGTCATGTGCCCAAGAATTCCATGGAGTCAAAGAAACTTTGAAGGCCACTTCCCACAACAGTGCATAGTAACCTGCCGTAATCACTATCGACCGACCAGTACCACTTACATCAACAGTGATGAAGTGTTTTGAAAGACTGGTGTTGAAGTATATCAGTTCCTGTCTGAGCAGTGACTTGTATATATTACAGTTCGCCTATTGTAGCAACAGGTCTACAGCGAATGCAATCTCACTGGCTCTACACAAAGCCCTGGAGCACCTGGACTATAAATAGGCATTCACCAGGATGCTCTTTATCGACTACAGTTCGGCATTTAACACCATCATCCCCTCAAAACTGATCAAGACCTGGGACTCAACACCCCACTATGTAATTAGATCATGGATTTCCTCACCTCCGACCACAGTCATTGAGGATTGGTGAGACCATCTCCTCCACAATTTTCATCAGAGCACCACAAGGTCCCCTGCTCCAATCACTTCATACATATAACTGCGTGGTTCGGTTCAACAATAACACCACCTACAAATTTGCTGATAAATCCGGGGTAGTGGGTTGTATAAAGAAAGGGGATGAGTCAACATACAGGAGGAAGATTGAAAACTTAACTGAATGGTGCACCAACAACAACCTTGCACTCAGTATCATCAAAACGAAGGAGCTGATTGTTGACTTTAGGAAGGGAAAGCCAGAGGTATATAATCCAGTGAATATTGGGATATCAGAGGTAGAGAGGGAGTTCTTGGGAGTCACTCTCTCAGAGGATCTCTCCTGGACTCAACACATTAATAGCACCATGAAGAAAGCAAGTCAGCACCCCTACTTCCTCCTCAGGAGTTTGTGGAGGTTTGATATGACACCAGAAAGCCAGGCAAATTTCTACAGAGGTGTGGTGAAAAGTGTGCTGACCAGCTACATTATGATCTGGTATGGGAACACCAATACCCCTGTGATGTCACGATAATAAATCTGAAATTTGAAATCATTAGGCCTTATCTGATGCAGCACCCTCACCATGTCATTTTATTTGTTGTAAGTACCTTTGTTGTGTAAGGAAGTTCAGCAACAATAGACTTTAGACACCAGGGGCCAATACTATTTTTTATGAACTCCCAAGCTCCCTAAAGCTTGCTAGTTAAAGCCGTTCATGAAAATCAATGGCAGATTGATACTGGCAAATGCTGTATATACCACTGTATAGGATGACTTGCATACATCTAAAATGTAGGTTTTGAATGATACCCTTTGTATAAGATGACCCCCAAATGTGGCACTTACAGCTGACCAGAAGATGCTGTTAAAACCAAATCACAATATTTTAATACAAAATTACCCTCTAAAGGTTTTAATTTTATTGCCATTTTTTAGTATAAACCACTCTCTGCTCCTGTAACAGGCCGTTTGAAGCTTGTACAGAGCTGATGGCAGTCAGACTGGGCGGATAGACTGGATGGAGGAACGCTGAGACTTCATTGACAACTAACAGGACATGTGCAAGAAGAGCCTGCAGGAAGATGGCAGCGGTGTTTAGACTTCACCATCAAGGTTCGGATTTTTGACCCGGTGTATCAGACAACCCCTGATTTTTGAAGTGACATTTTTGAGTTTCAAGGATGGTCCTTTACGCTGGCATATACAGTAAAGCTTTCATGATGGCACAAACACTTCACTGACAGTAAAAATGTAATGAAGTGTAAGCTTTGTAAACCAGAGTGCTTA